>NC_056733.1:558133986-558271676 GCF_019279795.1 Protopterus annectens
GGGTGACTAATGTCAAGATGTCTGGGTATAAGGTCAGGTAGCTGCAGCTATAACCTCAATACTTTCTTGCCCTCCAAAGAAGGGAGCCCCTAGCAGGTCCCCAAAGTCAAGGGCCTAAGCTCATGAACTCCAGAATCTGGGCTACAGTCTAATCCAAACAGAAGGCAGATAAACAACCTGGAATTAAGAGAGGATAAATACCCACCCCCTCATGGAGCAAGAGGGGAAGAACAGAGGGAAATAATACTTCGACAGTGAATACACTTGAACATCTACATTTACAGCAAGTGTACACGACTGTACTATGTTTTTCACTGTTACAGTCATAACTGATGGAATGACTCCCAAAGCTGAAAGGAATGTGGATGGACAGTTTTATGGACAGGAAATGATGCCCCTTGGAAGACTGCAGTGGCAAACAGTGCTCTTGACTTGGAGAGGGCTGGAAGATGATAATGTTTGATGAAGGTATGCACACAGGATCAAGTGTCAGCTTCCAAAATGTCATTAATGGCCAACCCTTTAAGAAAGGCTGTAGATGTAACAAGAGCTATGGTGGAGTGAGACTTCACAGAGTCCTATGGCTTCTTTCCATAGTGGTTGCAGCAATACAGGACAGTGGGAGAGCGTGTGCTTAGAAACTGTCCTCCCCTCAGAGATACAAGCAAAGGCCATAAAAAGATGGTTAGACTTCCTGACATTTTTTTGTTCTGTCCAGGCAGTAATGCAGTTGCCTATCACATCCTATGTATGGATAATTCTTTCCCTTTCCTAACCCTCAAAACAAGGGGATGAAGGCAAGTGGGTAGTCTGGTTTAGAGAGATTTGTCAGGGTGGAAGGTGGTGAAAGGATCCACATACAATGGCCTGAAGTTCTGAAACCCTTCTAGCTGAAGTAATGGATAGCAGAAAAGCTGTCTTCCAGGTCAAGAATTTCATGTCTACAGATGCAGCTGGCTCAAAAGGTGGGAGGGTGAGCCTCTACAGAATGAAACTGAGAACCCACAGGGAAAAAGGAGGTTTTCTCACAGGCATAATGTGAATGATCCCTCTCAGGAATGGTTTCATGAGAGGATGGAAAAAGGTAAGGGGTCGAGTAGGCAGATTAACTGAAATTGCTGGTGTGAATTTTAATACTGTAATAAAAAAGGCATTTTTCAAAAAGTTCTGAAAAGTAAGATCAGAGGCATCTGAGCTTGAAGAGGACTCTGTCCCTTTTGTTTGCACCATGTAGTGAATCTCTTCCATTTGGCGGAGTAAGATTTTCTTGTGCTAGGTCTCCTGGCTTCTTTTAGAATGTCCAGGACTAGTTTGTTGAGGGATGTCCCCCTCCAAGGGTTCAAAATATCCTCCAAGCTGTCAACTTTAAGTGTTCAGGTTGGGGTGTATGATGGTGCCCTTGTTCCATGTTAATACGTCCACTTGTTGGGGCAGCGACCACTGTTCCTTCTTGCTAAGACGGAGCATTAGAGGATACCAGTGCTGCCTTGGCTAATCTGGTGCTATTAAATGACCCTTGGCCCTTCTTCTCTTACCTTCAGCAGTACCCTAGGGAGCAAGGGTACTGGAGGAAAGCATAGAGGAATAGGCCTGTTAAAGGAGAAGGCATCTTTATCCCAGTATGACCTTGTTTTCATCCTTGAGCAAAAACTTTTCAAGCAAGAGTTTTCTTTGATGGCAAAAAAGGTGTATTTCTGGCACACCCCATTCTCTAGCTATGCTAAGAAAAACTTCCTGATGCAGTTGCCACCCATGAGGGTCTGTCAGGGTCCTGCTTAGGTGATCCGCAAGTTGATTCCCCTGGTAGGTACTGAGCCATGAGGTGCAGACCTAGGGAGTTTGCATTTTCCCAAAGTTCTATGGCAAGGTAAGAGCGAGTCCCTTCCTGCTCGTTTATCTACCACACAGCTGTGGTATTGTCAATCTTTACTAGGAGTACTCCTGGTTTCTATTGGTCTTTGGAAGCAATCAGATCTTTTTTGACTACCATCAGTTTTTTAGGTTGATGTGTTTTTGAACTGGAAGTTCCATCTGCCAGAGTAAGTTGTCATACTGAACCACCCAGCCTACGTCTGATGCATCTGCGTCACAGTTTGGCCCTGAAGGGAAGGTCTGGGTTGAGGCAGCAGGCTCAGGCCCAACAGGCAAAGTCTTTCCTGAGACCAGGGAGAAGCTTCACCCTGAAGATGTGAATGCTGACGAAACATTTCTGAGGCATCACTGCAGCTTCCTCAAATGAAGTCTGGCCAGGGGGAATAATGAGGATGCAGGAGGCCATGTATCCCAAAGCTCTGAGGAACTCTCTGGCAGTGAGGTAGTTCCCAAGAAGGAGCTTTTGGAAATACAGAGTTAGAAAGGTAACCTTGGAGGAAGGAAGGCTTTCAGAAGACAGGAGTCCAGCAAAGAACCCAGAAACACAATCTTGGTTATGAGGATGATCTGACACTTTTGGGTATGGATAGTGAACCCCAGTGAAGCCAGAATACCTTGGGTGTAAAGCAGATTCACTGTTTCTCTAGATTTGTTGCTTGAATGGAGCAAAACATTTAAGTAGGAATAAATCTGAATGCCCTTTGACCTGCAGAAGGCTATCACCAGAGCTAGGCATTTTGTGAATACCCTGCAAAGGGCATAGCACAAAACTGATAATGCCTCATATCTGCTCTGAAGAGATTTTTCCATAAGAATGTGGAGGTATGCATCCTTTAGATCTAGGGTAACCATGGAGGCACTGGGTGAAATCACGGGCAACAATTTTTGAGGGATTAGCATTTTGAATTTTGGTACCTGCAACAATCTGTCCAGAATAGGTCTCCAGGTACCCTCTTCTTTTCATACGACAAGGAAAAGCTTTGATTAAAATCACTTTCCTTGTAATGTGTTTGGTACTGGTTCCACCAAACCTTGGTTGTACAGGAACTGAATTTGTTTTAAGGCCTCTGTTTTTTTTTTAGTTTGGTGTCACATCTGGGAAACCTGATCAAGTGAGAGGCTGTTTTGAACTGAACTTTGTAACCTCTTTTTATGATTTTCAGTATCCACTTATCCTTGGTAATGAGAGTCTAATTTTCTAAGAATATGGATAGCCATCCTCCAAGTCAGGGGTGGGGGTGCTCATGGAAAAGTCATGATTGCTCCCTGTTGGGTCCCTGGTGATGGCATCCAACAAGCCTATTGGAATCTGCTCGCCACTATCTTGGGTCACTAGTGCCACCTTTGACTCCCTTTTCTTCAAGGTCTCTAATATCTTCACTTAAGACTGGGAGGTCAGAAAGGACCAGTTCTTGGTGGGACAATTCTGTCTGAAGTGAGGCAGTTGAACTTTAAGAAAGCCCTTGACTGTTTGCATGGCCTTGACTTATCCTCTGTCTTTTTAAGCAAGGCATCAGCCTTATAACCAAAAAGGTAATATTTGGCCAAAGGAGCATCCAAGAGACTGGATTTCACATGTTCAGGGAGGGACTGCTCCTTCGGCCAGGCATGTCTTCTAGTAATGAATCCTGTAGCTACTGCACTGATGGAAGCTTCCACAGCATCACAGCCACAGTACAAGGAGTGCTTAGCTGCTTGAGAGAAGGAATTACAATAAGTCTAGTTGTTCCTTGTAGAGGGCCTTATTTTCAGTCCCCACCAGTTTTTGCTTCGGTTGGTCTAAAATGGTCTCCTGATATTTCACCATGGGAAACTGGCAATTTAAAGCCTTCATGACCATGGTAGCTAAGGTGCAGACTTTCTTTCCAAACCTGCCCAAGGCTCCAATTTATCAGATGGCAGGGGCTTTTGGAAGTGCTAGCTTTTGGTGCCTTAGGACCTTGGGTAACCACTTAAAGATCTGCTACAGGACTCCTGAAAAGGTGTCTGTGGGATTCCAGAGCTCTGTAAAATCTATCTACTGTCTGAGGAGCAGGGAGAGGGAATCTGGCTGCGAGGAAGAATCCAGCAAAACATCGTCCACGACATCTAAGACTGAATGAATGTCAAGAGGTTTATGCTCAGGAAGGTTCAGGAATTCCATAACCCTCTTTTTTGAATTGCGGGCAATCTTGTGCTTCCCATTTCAAAAGTGCTGCCTCAGGGTGTGTGGGCTCCCCCTAAAGGAGATGTCCTCAGAGGGGAAGCGGAGGCAAGATTCTCAGAGTCTGAATCAACATAGAAAGCAATAGATGAAACGTCCTCAATGTTGGATTCATCATTGTTGTCCTTAGAGTCAAAAGAATCTGAGAGCTCCCACAGGGAGATGTCCCTCTTCCTTTTACCAGAAGGTGATTCAGGGGCAGAATCTGGGAGGGAAAGGCATCTGGATCTGACTATGGTGATCAAATCCTCAGCCAACCTAACTAGGTCCTGTTGACAGGCTTGAGTTTGAGAATGGTAGCCAGTAGGCCACAGCTAGGGCAAACTGGTTGCAGCCTTTTTATGGGAGGCCTTAGGCTTGGATTCAAGGGCGACATCTCCACTAGGGCCGGAACGTGGACCTTCAGCCAAGTTCCAGGGACAGTAAACAGAGGTGGTGTCTTGATGATCAGTGCCTTTGACAGTTTGAGCATGGTAGTTGGAGGCCAGAACCTGTGAAGCAGCCCCTGACTCAAATGACAAACCAAGTCCTTAGGCTTGGGCAGAAGTAGGGGGACCAGATCGCATATCAGACTCCATGTAGGACTCCATAAAGACCTGTGCCACAACCTCAGTCATTGGAGGGGACTGTGAAAGTATTTCCCCTTCTTTGACGAGAACAAGCCTAGGTGGACTGGCAGACAGTGAATGAGCATCACCCAGTACCCTAAGTTTTGGGCACTTTTCTTTCTTATGCCTAGGGAGATCAACCTTAGCCCGACAAGTTGACAAGATTGTATGTGAAGGCCATAATGACTCAAGTGTTTAGCTAAAATCTCAGCCCTACACTTGATCATTCTATTCTTAAAATGAGCACAGAACCAACAGTTAGATACAGTTTGTGTAACCTGTTTAGACCCAGAACACAAAGAGTGAAAGTCTCAGTGGTGCATCTGCTTACCATACCAGAGGCAGTTATTAACTTTCTCTGACATTAGTCAAGAAATATAAGAAAAGCATAGCTTTAGATATCCTTCTCTGGTACAGACTGACCAACACACTAACTGGCACCCTACTTTAGGCTCCAACAGCAAGAATGACGGGAGATTATGGCGCTGGCAGACTCCCTTTATAACCGCACATCTTGACACCGGGTCAAGGCGTCCGGCTTCAGGAGGTGGGGAAAATCAGTTAAGACTGCATCAGTATAACACGAAGACCATCTAAACCTTCATCAGCAAATAAGACACTTTGGCATGCTTTAGTAACATGACGCACTCTCATAGCCATGTAGGCTTGGTGGTAGACCCAAGTATTAAAGGTTATATATTTCAATGTAGGTGCTCCATTACTAAGAAGGTAATTTGTTGACATGATAATTCCTAAAGTATCTGCTAAATGTGCTACAAAATACTCTGAACTTTATTCAGTTTCAGATGCACACAATTAGACCTATGCACAATGGCACCCGCAGGCAGGTGCAAGGGGGTGCACTTGCACCCCCCTGGAATCGGCTGACTAATGTTATAATTTAAAAAAAAAGTTGGGTTTTTTTTTTTTTGGACGTTCTTCTTTAAGAAGAAAGGAGTCCGTGCTAACATCATGCGTTCTTCTTTAAGAAGAACGGTCGCGGGCGTGCTGACATCATCACTCGCATATTTTCAAGTTTTGCGAGCGGGAACTCACATGGACGGATGGTTTTGGGGTTCGCAAGTGGAAAATGGGACCACGAGCGGGAAGTGAAATGGACGGATTCGCAAGCGGGAGGAAACGAGCGGAAGATGGGACACTTTCAGAGTAAGTGTGAGTGTGTGTTTGTGCGCGTGTGTGTGTTGTGTGTGTTGTGTGTGGGTGTGTATGTGTCTGTTTGTGCATGCGCGCACACACACACACAGACACACACAAACACAAATATATGTTCATATTGTTCGCTGTCTGTCACAAGCTCGAAAGATAGAGCTTCAAATCCAGCAATACCAAGAAAAATCACAAAAAATTACATTGCCAAAAAAACAACACTATTGCAAAAATAATCTTCCAAAATTCCATATTGCTCCAGACCCAAAAACAAGCACTAACATGCGTACTGATGGGGCAAATCTGGGAGTTTGTTATTGTAGGTTTTTGGCACTGTGATTTTTAGTATTTTCTTTTCATCATTGCTGGATTTGATGTTCCATCAAGTGCGATGCCAAGCCATATTACATATAATGTATACATATGTTGAAAATAAGAAACAAGAAATGTATTTCTTTCATTTGAAAAAAGGGCATAAGAACAGACTGCATATAAATTTCTATAGAAGCAGCCATAGTTTTGTAGTGACATTCTCATCTTAAATTTTAGATATACTTCATTTCAAAAGCCTCAGAGAAAACATATATGAAAATTTGACCAGCATACTGTCTTAAATAACTACTTTAATAAACAGGACAGTGTTGTAACAGGAGGACATTTCTGTTTCAGTTATGGAAAATAACCTAATTTCTTTTCATTGTAAGATGAAAAGCTTGTAGATATTTCTGTAAATGTGTAGTACTTTCTTTTGAAGCTTTTAATTTTTTATTTGTTACAGTGCAGAATACATTGCCCTACTCTGCTGCTTGTAGTATATATGCAGGTTAGGAAAAAATGGACTGTTTTGAAGTAAGCACTACTCAGATGTGCGGTGAATACTAAACAATATAACTTATTTGTTTACTACCTTGGTTTGAATACCTTTTGAGTATCAGGTCATGTATTGACATGCAGCATTACAGAATTTTCTTTTTCAGTCCTAAGAAGAATAAAATATTTTGTGTGATTTTGGTTCTTATATCATGTTAAGCTAAGTGAATATAACCAAGTTTAAAGAAGGTACAGGAAGTACCAAGAATGAAGGTAGGTATCAAATTTGAGCAAAGAGTGACAGAACAGAAGAAGCTGCAGATAGGTAAAGGAAACAGTCCAGGATTAGCTTTTGTCACACTGGGGCAAAAATGCAATAAGCTGGAATTGAATAAGCTACATTCCTTGCTCTCTTAACCTTAAGCTGAATAAGATTCTTATTCTTGTTTGATACAGAAGGGATATTATTACAATACAAGCTTATAGAAAGAGAAATAGATGCAACATAACAAGGGTTTGAAGTAGCTTGTGTTCTGCTGTGGAGTAACTGTATGAGGCAATTATGATTGTTAAGAGCTTCCTGTTTGTTATGTCAAGCTCAGTAAAGTTGTGTGCGTGTGTGAAATGCTCCAGGTGCTACATGGTGGTGGGTAGAGAATAAGGCTTGAACCCTGTCCCTTGGGGTCAAGTGGTAAGAGCCTTAATTCCCTACCCACCACCATTTGTAAAAAAACAGTGGTAGCATTGTTGCCTGACAGCTACATATTCTCTGGTTTGATTCTTGGCTGTCTAGAGTGTTTGTTTCTCCCTGGGCCTCTGCTAAAAATTAGCTCCCCCCCCCCCCCAAGTCAGACTTTCCTGGTTAACAAATGTTAAAAAAAAATGACACATTAGAATATCATCAGACTTCATATTCTTCAGAAAGCGCATGGTAACAAAAGCTTTTATTCTACCAATTTTCTAAGTGTACAAAATGGTTATTTGAAATGTATCACTGTCTTTGGGACTGTATCCCCCCCATTATTGGCTTCATCCAGGTTTTGTGCTAAGGTTGAGAACTATGGTAAGAACTGAATTCACTGCATATGTTTGGGGGCTACATTCCCCCATTACTGGCTTTGTCCGGGTGTTTTTTGCTAAGAGGTTGAGAGCTATGGTGAGAACAGAATTCACTGAATGTTTGGGGGCTGTATTCACCCGGTATTGGCTTTGTTCAGATATTTTGTGTTAAGAGGTTGACAGCTGTGCTATGGTAAGAACTGAATTCACTAAATGGTAGCCATTTAAGTTTCAGTCGTTCTTTCACAAAACAGCTGATTTGGTGTAGTGGTATGTTGCTCTGACTGTTTTGCACAGGGTCTCCTGGGTTCAAGACGTGGCAGTGAAATGTATGGTGGTAACGGAGCATTTTATTCTAGCAACTTTCCAACATTATACAAACAATGTTTAAAATGTGTTCCTGGTTTTTGGCCGTTTGTCGTCCCCCCCACCCCCCAATAAATTTTGGCTTTTTCCAGATTTCTTGTGCTGCAAAGTTCAGAGATATAGCTGAGTGTCGAGTAGATTTTATAAGGAGCTGAGAGCTGCAGGGGAGCAAAAGTTTAGTGCTGCTTATGTTTAGTCTGCTTGCATTGTTAATAGCACAACAGATAGTGTACTTGCTTTTGATGCTGAAAGCTGTGGGTTCTACTCCCACAGTAGGGAGATGCATTGCTGATACTGTACTGTGTTGTAAAGGGGGTGGATGCTGCAGTCCTTTTTGGCATAGATACTTAGTAACTATGAACCTGTTATCAGTTTGCTATCCATTCCCTATTGCGGTATTACTAGCTTATTTTTTTATTGCATGCAACAAAGGCAATTTATTCTTCAAGGGCAACAGGCACTTTATTTGTAGATGAAACAATGACATATAAAGTTGTTTGCTAGCAGCAACCTCTTTTAGTTACAAATTTCTTTAATGTGGATTTTACTACTTCAGAGATTGTGCATATTTTTTTACTGATACTGGTGGACTATAGAAGGTTGAGTAGACTTTTTATGATGGAAATGTTCTGAATTGGGCAGTTTTGTCATTGGTGTATGCCTTTTGTTTCATTGTTTACCGGAAAAATGTTCAAAACAATAAATTTAAAATGCCCTCTGACAACTGTACTGTATTGTACAAGGAATGTAATGTAATACAGTCAGGAAGGTGTATCAAAGAGCATGTGTATGTTATGTTCAAGGGGCCTATGATTTTGAAGACAGCCCAGAGTTAATATTTATCTGCCACTGGCAAAATGTATTTTCTTTGAATGTGGGTTTCAATGCTGTTTCAATGCATGTGAGTTTCAAGGGCAGAGAAGTTTTAATGTTAAGTCTATTTTCATTGTGAGACTGCATTGCTTTGTTTAACATATATGTATTAGAGTTTGTGCTGTAAAATGCAAAATAAAACTTTCAAATGAAATCTAAATAATCGCAGAAGTAAAGCAGTATGCACATTACAGTGTTTATGGTAAATGGGGCAAAATAACCAAGGAATGGGACATTGGAATGGCTGCAGGGAGGAGGCTCCATTTGACCATGATTTTGTGAGGGGGGGGTAGCATAGGTTCATAGGTTCATACTAGGCTATCTGTCCTGGGGCAATTATAAGCCTAGCCCGATTCTGTATGGCTTACGCCACCCCTTGATTTGAGTATACTGTGCCCTTTTTAAGGTTTAGTTTACTGTGCCTCTGTCTAATAGTGACACGGGAGTAATCCCTGGGACAAACCTACGATCCCCATCCACCTATCGAGATTCTTCTTGAAGAGATTCAGTGAGGTGCTCTGCCTCACATGAACTGGAATTCTATTCCAGAGCGAAGGGAACCTCTGAGTTATGAGCCTGTCCCTCCAGCAAGTTCTATTTATTTCTGTGCTGAGGTTCAAGTCCCTCGAGCGTGTGGCTCTAAGGGATTTAGATTTACTGAGGTGGAGCATGTCCATTAATTCTGGATTTGACATAGCTTTGTATGTCAGGCATAGATCGCCTAGAAGTAGGCGGTATGCAACTGAGTAGAGCTGGAGTTTTTTTAACCGAGCAGCATATGGCATCTGTTTGAGACCCTTGATCCTCTTGGTGAGATACTTTTGGGGTCTTTCTAATTGCTGCAGGTGTCGGGTAAGGTACATCCCAAAAGGGGCATTGTATTCCATGATGGGCCTGATGAGGGATGAATAAAGGGCCACGATTACCTCTCTTGATCTAGATGTGAAACCCTTCGTGATGAGGTGGGCTATGTAGAAGGTCTTTCTAACCACTTTGGCAATGTGGTTTTCAAAGGAGAGATTGCTATCAACTTGGGTCCCCAGGTCCTTAATAACTTTCTCTGCACTTAATGGGTTTCTGCCTATGTGGTAATTTGTGGGCACATTGTTTTTGCCAAAGGGTATGACTATACATTTTTTGGCATTTAGCTTTAAACCATGGCACTGGCACCAGTTATCTGTCTCTGTGAGACCCTTTTGAAGGATGTTTGTGTCAGCTGGAGAGTTGATTACGGCACCCAGTTTGCAGTCTTCTGCGAACTTGGTGAGCCATAGTCGTCCCACGTTTGCCTGTACCTCGGTAAAGTATATACCGAACAAGAGTGGTCCCAGGACAGAACCCTGTGGGACGCCACTTGTGACCAGTTTCGAGTCTGACATGGCTCCAGCAACTCTCACTCTGTGGGTTCTGTCTTTGAGCCAGTTTGTGACCCATCTTGTGACATAGGGGTTTATATTTAAGCTGGATAGCTTATCTATGATGCCCGAGTGGGGTATTGTGTCAAATGCCTTTGCAAGGTCCAGATAGGCTGTGTGGACTACCTTCCCTTCATCTATGGCTTTGGTGACTGTTTCGAAGAAGTCAACCAGGTTCAAAAGGCAGGATCTGCCCTTGACAAAGCCGAACTGGGTAGGATCTAGTGTCTGTAGGTCCCCAATGTCTTTGTTTATAAGCTCCATGATGATCCTCTCCATAGCCTTGCAGACTAAGCTAGTCAGGCTTATGGGGGCGATAGTTTCCAGGGTCCGTAGAGGCTCCACCTCTGTGGAGTGAGACCACTGTTGCTGTATGCCATTCTGTGGGCACATATCCTGTAGTGAGGCTGAGATTGTATAGCTGTTTTATTTGAGGGATTAGTTCCTCTTGGAGTTCATGTAGGACGCAACCTGGGACGCCATCTGGTCCCAAGGAAGCAGTGTTTTTTGCTTTGGAGAGGGCAGCCTTCACCTGAGCATCAGAGATGTTTGGGAGGCAGCCCTCTGCCGGGATAGATACTTGCTCTTTTCGGGAGGGTGGAGAAGTTTGCACTGAACCTGTCTGCCAGGATATTGGCGATGTCTGTGGGTTCAGTGTATTTTTTATCATTTAGAATCAACTCAGAACAAGTCTGGGAGTTGCATCCCAGGTTTCTAACATAACTGAAAAAAGCCTTATGATTGTCTTTGATGTCCTGTGCAATTTTTCTCTCGAAGCTGGCCTTGGAGGATTTTATGAGGGATTGTAATTTTTTTACTAGTACTAATCAGAGATGCCTTCCCTATTAGGGATTTTGCTCTATCATATAGTAGCTTCCTCCTTCTGTTGTACAGTTTATTTATGGCAGGGGTCCACCAGACTGGACGCCTGCCTTTGGATGATTGGGTCTTGGTTTTGTTTGGGATAGCATGATCCATGCATTCCTCGAGATGTCCGTAGAATGCGTTTATATAGGATTCTGCAGTTTGGGCCATAGTTTCCACTGGCCCTGGGGCCTTGAAATATTCCACTTCGGTTTTGAGAAGTGAGAAGTTTGCTTTTGAGAAGTTTTTCACTGTGGTTTTCTGGGCTGGGGGTGGGGTCGGGATGTGGACATCCAGTGAAATTAATTTATGGTCTGATCTTACCAATGAGGGATATACTTCTGGTGTGGAGCATAGATTCCCCATGTTGGTAATGATCAGGTCTAGTATGTTGTCCCCTCTTGTGGGAGTGGTGACTAGTTGTTCCATAGCATTTGAGTTTATAATTTCCAGGAACCTTTGGGCTAAGGTGCTGGGGCTTGAGTAGTGCTCCCAGTCAATGTTTGGGTAGTTGAAGTCGCCCAATATAATGGTGTTCGGCGAGATCTTCATGTTCTCCAATGTTTTCAGGAAAGCCGAGTGGGATTCCTGACTTTGAGAGGGTGGTCTGTAGGATGCTATAAACTGAAAAGCAGTCTTGCCCACTGTTAGTTGCACATGGATGGTCTCCGATACTTCGTGCAATGCCACTAACCTGGAGGTGTGGATATCCTTGATAAATATGGAAACTCCCCCTCCTTTTGTGGTTCGGTCCGGGTTTTGGGGCCGAAAAGCATGATATGAGGTATAGCCTGGTAATGCTGGGGTGCTCTCTGGAGCCTTGAACCAGGTTTCTGTCACTGCACAGATATCGATGTTCTCCATACTGAGGTACAATGAAAACTAAAAAAGGCACTATGGGGGTGGCAAGAGCCTTTGCCAATATCCGAAAGCCCAGTGGTGACAGGTGCAAGCCGTCCCTAGCGAAGCAACGTGGCTTGTCGAGCATGTCATCCCAGGCTGACAGACACTGTATCCCCTTTGAATGACACCAACATTTTAGCCAATTGTTAAAATCGATCATTTTGTCTTCGTACTGTGGCATCATTCTAGGTGAGGGTAAGATGCTGCTCAAGGTCAGGTTCATACCAGCCTGGGCTACATGATCATAGAGCTCCTCTATGTCTCTTTTCATGCAGTCCAGGGAAGTATGTCTCAGGTCATTCACACCAGCATGTACAATGACTGAGTCATATTTTTATTTGCTTTGGAGTGACCTGAGTGCTTGCGTTATGTGGCGGATCCTAGCACCCAACAGGCAGCTCACCGTGACCTTCTCTTTATTCAGCCTGGTGAGCGGGACGTCAGTGTGTGACAATAGAGTCACCTATTACAAGAGTATCAGGTGTGTTATTCAGCCTTAAGGGCTGTGGCTGCTTGGCACACTAACGTTGTGGGCTATGTGTTGTGCATGTTTTGTTTTGAGGTAGCGTTTGCTTGGATGTCTGCTTTGGAGGTCTCTGTTGCTTAGGTAGATTTTTATTTAGAGCCTCCGAGTATGTTTTTGTGTATTTATGTGTTTGGTTCGCGGATGTGTTGGGACTATGTGATACTGGAACAAACTCAGACAACCCTGGTTGAACTATACCTCTCAGCTGTCCATATCTTTGCAGAATTAATAGATATTTGCTTCTTATTTTTGGTTTGTTCCTCATACAATGAAGTCACTAAATGACAGACATTTGAGTTTCAGACGTCATAACCTTCAGAAAAATGCATGCTAATGCAAGACCTGTTATTCTATCAACTGTCAAGTTTATACAAGAGCAATTTTTAATAGTGTTTGTATGTTCCCCCAATATATTTAGCCTTGTCCAGATTTCCTGCATTAAGAGGTTGAGAGGTATGTGCAAATCGCTTTGTAGAATTAGGAATATCCCAACCTCTCCATTGTCCCCAATTTTGGCTCAAAATGATGCTCTCCCCTAATAATCCTTCCTCAAAATGGCAATTTTGGAAGAAAATGTGACTGAAGTCTCCTAGAATAATGGTGTTGGCTTAATGCATAGGGACACCATATTAGTTAGGTAGGAGATATGCACTGATGGGGTACATAGAGGGGACCTATAGTTAGGTATGACACAGTAAGGAGTTTTGTTAATGCTAAGCTGGATGCAGAGGAATTCCACGTCACTATCTCACATAGCAAGTCTGGAGATGAAATGTTGTTTAAGAATATGTAGACACCATCACCTTTTCATCTCGGGTGATAGGTCTGAACTTGTGGCAGGTACTGAAATCCTGCATTAAAGGAGTGCTGTCATCTGTCTTGAACTAGGTCTCTGATGCATATATATATATATATATATATATATATATAGAGAGAGAGATATATATATATAGATATATATATATATATATATATATATATATATGTTTTCCAGGGGAAGCAGTGCTTGTAAGGAGTGAACTTTTTAGCTTAGGCTCTGAAAAGGAAACTGGTTATTTTCTAATTCATGTAGCTATAAAAATTCAGTATAAAAACTGTAAGTTTCTGAATGCAAACACACTAGTTAAGCAGCATCATGGTAGGGAGTACTTCAGTACAGAGAGATTCAACTATATACATAGCCCTTTCTGTCAAAAACACACACACACCATGGTCACACAGAGTTTACAGTTGTAACACATTTCTGAATGCAAACACACTATTAAAGCAGAATCGTGGTAGGGAGTACTTCAGTACAGAGAGATTCAACTATATACATAGCCATGAGTTCCCTTATACCTTTCCGTCAAAAACAAATGCACACCGTGGTCACAGAGTTTACAGTTGTTGTAACTTTGATTTTTTCAATCTATTTATGTATTTCTTGCACTAAAGTTGAGGTGTGTGTGTGACAGAGAGAAATGCCCTAGTTAGCTCTAACAGGTGGAATTTATGTGCAACTGTTTTGTTTAGCAAATGGTATCATTATTGTGGTATAGAATTTTAAAGCAGTGTTAGCACAGCAAGTAGCATACATGCATCTTGATGCAAAGGGCTGTAGGTTCTAGTCATACAGCATGTACATTTGTATTTTAAGGGGGTATGGTACTGCAGTTCTTAGTATGTCCTCCTTTGGATGAGACACCTAATAACTATGAACCTGCTTTTCAGCCTGCCACCCATTCCCTATTGCAATATATCAACTTACCATTTATTTTAATGTAGCACATGCAATTTATTCTTCAAGGGCAACAGGCACTGAATTTGTAAATGAAACACTGAAATATAATTTTTTTTTCTAGCAACAACCTCTTCATTGGTTTCAGATCTCTTTAATGTGGAATTATTGAGATGACTTTTACTTCTGCAGAGATTCTGCATACTGATTGATATTGGTGGATTTTATGACAGAAGTTTGAGTGTTCCTTTATGGTTGAAATGTTCTGAATTGGGCAGGCTGTCATTATTGGTTCATATGATTTGTTTCATTGCTTAAAGGAAAGATGCTCAGAACTATAAATTTAAAACACACTCTAACAAGTGGTGCTGTGTTATACAAGGGATATAATTCAATTATTATGTAGTATAATAGTCAGGAAGGTGAATCGAAGAACTCTTGCGTGTTTCTAAAAATGTGTGCAAGGAGCCTATGATTTGGAAACGGGCCAAAGGTAAACTTACCCTGCCACTGGCCAGATGCATGTTCATGAAATGTGGGTTTCGATGCTGTTTCAGTGAATGTGGGTTTCAAAGGTAGAGAAGTTTTAATGCTAAGTCTGTTTTCATTGTAAGACTATTGCTTTGTTTAGGTTTAGTAAATGTCTGTCAGGGTTTGTGCTATAAAATTTGAAATAAAAGTTGTAAATGAAATCCAGATATCTGTAGAAGTAGATTGTAGAATTGTAGAATCATTGTAGAAGTAAAGCATAAAACAAGTATGCACACAGAGATTTGAACAATTTCTATAAAATGGGGAGAAATAGCCAAGTAATTGGACACTGGAATGGCTGCGTGGGTGGGTGAGTGGGGGGGGGGGCAGCATAGGGGGTGGGGCAGTGTGGGCGGGGCTTGGGTTTGCACCCCCCCCTGCAAAAAATCCTGCGGGCTCCCTTGCCTATGCAGAACAAAATCAAAATTTTCATTGGATTTGTTTCTTTGCCTTTCATAGTAGTTTAAGTGGGCAATACCAGAATGAAAGTGAAAGAGCAGTGTCTGTTCCAAGACATAGAATATCTTTCTATAAAAACATACATCTATATGATCAACTAGTAGTGGCTAAATGTAGTCATTCTTTTCATATGAGAAATTAGTTGTACAACAGAAGGAACACTTTTTTTGTGTATTTCTTTACCTTCTGACAAACTTTTACTTCTTGAGCACCTAATCAGTCATACATATTCATATTTTACTTTTGTACTAGATGACCACATCTGGTCCACTTCATATTTCCACTGTGCTTTGTGCTGCATGCTATCATTTGAAGAATTTAGCTGATGGTATACAAGTACATGCACAGTTCTCACATGGGAACTTGGCATATAACATTACTGCACATATCTTCTCGCAGCCCTCTGCAACAGAAAGTTCTGGGCTGAAAATAGGTCCATCTATAAGCATGACACAAAAGCCAAATATTCTCAAAATGTCTTTTATGTTTAATCTTCCTATGGGCATATGGTTCAGTGCTCTGAACACTAATAGCCACAGAAAGAGGTGTTTAAACAATATTATACCATGACCCCCCCAAAACGTGCACGCTGATTGGCCAGCGTGCCCGTTGTAAATCGAGTTATACTAATGGAAAAAGGTCCGGTCGCCCGGACTTTTTTCCATTAGTATAACTCGTTTTAACACTGTCTCGCTATGTTAAATGGGTTTAACATGGCGAGACATTAAAATAAGCAGCGGAGATCTCCGTTGCTTATTTAAACTGTCTCGCTATGTTAAACCCATTTAACATAGCAGATGTTAAAAGCAACGGAGAAAGCAAGATCTCCGTTGCTTTTTATGTCTCGCTATGTTAAATGAGTTTAACATAGCAAGACAGTTTTAAAATAAGCAGGAGATGTCCGTTGCTTATTTTAAAACTGTCTCTATGTTAAACTCATTTAACATAGTGAGACACTAAAAAGCAACGGAGATCTTGCTTTCTCCATTGCTTTTGCCCACAGCTCTGATGTACTGCGCGGGCGCAGTACATCAGAACTGCCGGATGCCAGACATCTGCGGAAGGGCAGTAAACAGGCATTATACTATGCCATTATTTAAGAAAAGTAATAGTTTCTTTTCTTAAATAATGTCATGGTATAATAGCAATAACCCACTTCTGGGTGTGGGTAATGCTAAATTTACCCACGGTTGGCTTTGTTTGGTCCCTCGGGCTTCGCCCTCAGGACCAAACCACGCCAACCGTGGGTAAATTTAGCATTACCCACACCCAGGCGTGGGTTATTGCTATAACATTCCAAATATATCCTCCAGTTCTATTCTCATCAGAACTGATGCACAGTTTGCATATCTTGATACTAAAACAGCTTTTCAGTGGAATGTACTGCTTGTTTACTTTTGAAGACACAGCTTGTCTAATCTCCTAGTTATGTACACTGTATTTTATTGTTTAGGAAATGTGTACCTAGCTATATTTTTAATGCCTGCCTACATGTATGCATAGATTTATTTTTAAGTGTGGAGGACGACTGCCTAGAATCTTTATTGTTGATGAAATTCAGACATTACAGAGAGAGAGAGGAGAGAGAGAGATTTCTACTACTACTGGCCAGTAATCCTAAAGATGTAGGTTTTTGTCTAACCAGGACACACAATAACTTAAGCTACAGGTGTTTGTGTACTTGATTTTAAATTAATAAAAACTATAGCTTCAAAAATGTATAAATAGCTGTTGGGAGTAACAATAACTTGAAACAAAGCCATACAGACTCACAACCACTACCAAGCAAGACATGGAATTCCTTTTGTAGAAATCACAAGTATAAAACTTTCAGATGACTGAGTAATTATGCTATTAGTAAGAAGGAACACACATCTCAGCAAACAGCAAAATAAGTAATAAGATAAATATGAATCTAAATTTCATGAAATAATTAGAACTCATTTCACATGGGATACCATGCCAGTTACACCACCAGGATAAAGGGAAGCTTACCAGATCACATTACACTTTTTGAACTGTATAAAGTGGAACATAAGAGATTACATTCAGTGTTAAGACTGGTTATTGAGTACAACTCTGGAAAATCTGTATAATGCCTACAAATCTGTGTGTAAACACAGCTAAGTAGCTGTACACTGAACCATGTTCCATTAACCTTGGCATTCCAGTATGCACTGCAACCAAAACTGTATTTCAAGTACTTTGGGATCATAACCCATCTAAAACAGACTTTGCTCGTAAATATTCCATAAACATGTCCAATATACATCTGTGACTGAGAAGTAGAAAGGATCTTGACTTTTATTAATTTCATAATACCATAGTGGAAAGGTCAGTTGAAAAGGAAAGCATAGTATTTTAGTTCTTTATATTTAAATTCTTCTTTCGGCTTTTCCCGGTTAGAGGTTGCCACAGCGATCACTTGTCCACTCATGATTGGCAGTGGAGTTTTTACCTATTACTATTTTCTGTGGTCTTCCCTTCCTAATCACCCATAGCCTGTTCTATTCAGTCCAAGCAGAAGGATGCCCCTGTTCAAAAGCCAACTGCTACAGAATGTCAGACACTACAGTAGGTAATGTTCTACACAATAACTTAGGCCCAGCTTCGATGCCAACACTAAGTTGTTGGAGGGTTGGATAAAGAAGGATTGCACATCAGCTGAACAGGTATTTGCATTTCTTTCCTCTCAGTAAAAAAAAAAAAAAAAAAAAAAAAAAAAAGACTAGATAATCCAATGCAATTTTTAACCCTAGAAAGTATAAACAAGCACCACTGGCTGCCGCATTATATCTGGGAAGTTTGGCAGCTAACATAATAAAAGAAACTAGCTGCAGAACTACGTAAGTGATACAATATCACACCATTTCCACTCCTTGGAAAGAAACATAGTGAGGAATAGATAGCACGACTGCCGATGACTGGCCGGGAACAAAGCAACACAAAAAGAAATATTTGAAAAACAAAAAGAAAAATGTGAATCAAGGTAACTGCAGTCCTTGCATCAAGGAATTTTAGCCTCCTCATTCAGTGTGTTAAAAATCCAGCTACTGATTTAGTTTGCAACTTGCAATAATGTTTTTTCATTCAGAAAGATTTGGACAGCCTGGGAGGTCTCATTGAATGCAAGTGTCCCCTTCCAGGGGCAGCCCAGGAGCACTGTCCGGTGAAGTGACTTGGTTAAACAGAAACAGCAGACAAAAGATCACTAAGGGAATCAAACCCTACACTACAGGAAGCAACTAAACAACTACACAAATTGCTGTAGCCAATCACAGTGCACTTTACTCCATCTACAAAAAAAACAAGCTAAATTAAAAATGCATTCATATTTGAAGTATTAAGCACGTAGACTTCATGCGGCTCAGTTTCTTCACAACCAAATAAATACATTGTTAAAAGTCAATAAAATAAGGAAACCAAAAATCCTACCCAAAGGAAGATGCTTTTGTTTACTACAACTGTTTCCTTCCTTTTAAAAGATAAGTACTCTAGGATGTGAGAACCAAGTAATTATACACACAGATGTGACCATCAGTTACGGGTAGGGTTACTACCTGTTCCACTTTGCGAGGGATAGTCCCTCTTTGGGCAGTTATGTCCTGCAAAAAAATTGAAAAAATGGCAAATATCCTGAGATTTTGGGACAAACATATTTCCTATATTTTCTTTAATAGTTGCATAAAACAGTTATTTTGTATTTGAAACACCTAAATGTTATACGAAACAGAATAAGTAACTAAAATGCTACAAGAATAAGCTTTTATTTGGACAAAAAGTGAAGTTCTGTCCTTTGTACTGGCCATTTGCCCTGCAAAATATGACGTTTCTACAAAAAATGTCCTACTTTGGGCATTTGAAAAAGTGGCAACCCTAGTTACAGGGCATTGTATTTCTGCATACATTTCAGGTGTTTGCTTGAGTTCAAATGAATAAATACATAATGACCTAGAAGTGAAGTGCAAATCAGCTCACTGTTGTGAAAACTACACAGTGCAAACCCACTGCAACCCCATGTCCTCCCAACCTCTTAGCTCAAGGATCAAAGACCCTAAATCAGGAACGTATTTTAAATATTTCCTGTATACACACATGTTATAACAACCTTTCCATTAGCATTCATTTTCTAAAGGATACAAGGTCTGAAACTCACATGCCTATCACTGTTTAGTGATTGCAATTCACAACAATTTGCCAAAAAGCCACACATTCTACAAGGAACTGACTAAAATAGCTCTCAATGAGTTTACTCAAAAATTCTGATCAGCCAAAAATAAAGTGGTGTCAAAAAGGGACAAGCTAATTATTTTTTCTTTGTTAACCTGACAGATCCACTAGGCAAAGTGCTCTTTTCATGGGTGACCCAAGAACACTGTCTAGTTAACTGACTTTCTTAAAGTCGCACATAGACAACTGGGGGTGAAACGATTTAAACATGCATCATCGACTACAGGAAGCAGTTCATTAACAGTTCCCAACCTTAAATGCCAGAAAACTAATTTGTTTAGAAAGTTAGAACAAATGTTGCATGGAGAAGAATTTTCTGAACAATGAAAAATAAACTCCAACAACTGGCATTATTGACTGACTGTAACCCTCAGTGATTTACCAGGAAAAAATAAGTTAATGAGGTACAGAACATAAACAGAGGCCAAGTTTTGCAAAATAGGTTCATTACGCATACAGTCCAGGAGAATATTAATGATCCTAGCTCAAATTCCCAGTTGCCCAAAAGCATTGTCTGATTAAGGGATTTGCTCAATATCACACAGCAGACAAGTGAAAGTGGAATGATTCAAACCCTGTACCCATGAAGCAGGAGTCAGCTCATCAACAAGTCAGAGCATATGTCCACTGCACAAACTGAAACTGTCAGAAAAGGATAAAAGCTAACCTACCAATTCTCTTAACACTTTAATAAAGCAGGTTACCATCAACATGCTTTTTCAGAACAAAATGACTGCAATTATTGACCAGATGTGATCTTCAATTATATATCAGAAAAATGAAGCAGTTGAAGGGCTGGCAGCTAGCGCAGAAGATTAAGGTTTCAAGCGTTTCATGAGCTGCTTCCTATAGTCAAGGGAGAAGGTTTAATGCTTTCTTCCTCCATTTACCTTCTGTGTGAATGTGTAAATCATTTAACCAGCAGTGCTCCTGGGTCATCCCCAAGATGCATAAATTTAGAACAAGAATTATGAATTCTTAATCACTAGCATTACAGGGCGTAGTCCACGTTTTCTCCTTGTAAACATTTCCAGTTTATGACAGGATGCAGCCTACAGGGACAGATGCACTGTATACAGTAAACACAGACATCTGTACATTTTTGTCATAATGAATCATGTTTTTCATTGATTTTGTATGTTACTATTTAGCAGCATTTCCCCAACTCATATGAGGAATAATTCTAGTTAACTGTAATTTCAGCCTTACAGTATGAAGCGCATTCAGTTTGCACATTAAGAATTACAAATCAGTTTCAGTAACTCTATGAAACTTAATTTTAATGAAGGATGAGTAACAAAATGCATTCAGCTGTTGATACTATATGACAATTTCAAAACATTTACTGCAGAGACACCCCTGCTTTTATATGCTTCACTGTTTACTTTATCGTCATAGCAACTATCTACCTAATAAAAGTTCACAATGTTTTACTTGAGGGTAATACTGTACAAACTGAACACGGTGGGAAAGAGTACTATAGTATGTAGTGGCCATCTCTTTTTGAAAAGAGAAGCTACATGTGGCAAAACAATACTTGGGTTCACAAAGAGGTGGAAAGTGTATTTAGCATAAAATCATATTGATTATAGTTTTCAAAAGCTAAACACCTACCATTTAAGGGTCAGACCTGCATATCAACCATATCTTATAGCTCTCTGCTGTATATTTATCACACAGCTCTTGCTACAAATTCACCATTTTTCATAAAATACAGAGCTTAGAGACAATGTTTTAAAACTTGTCTCATATAGCAGCAAGGCAAAGCTGATGCTTGCATGCATGTCACAGACTTTGAATTTCTGCACTGCCCTTTTTCTTACCCATATTCAAAAACTAACAGTGGAAAATTAAACATTTAAAATACATCAAGATCTGTGCAATGAGCAATAGATGCAGTTGGCAGTAAACATAGTACTAATCCATGCACACTAGCAACTTGGCTGTAATAAAGAGAGGAACGTCTCCAGGAATCCATGCACACCAGAGTCTCGGACATAGGAGAGACATTTCAGCTCAAATGGCAATAATAACCAAGGCATGCTACAGAAAACCATGCTTGCTACTTTGACATTCAGGAAGTCTTGAAGTCTCTTTCTCATTGGCTCAAATTTAGAACCAAAGAGAAAGACTGCAGCACTTCCTGAAACTAAACTTCTCACATGGCAAATTAAGGTAGTGTGGTTGAGTTTAATTGGGTGGGAGTGGTACAGTTTATGTATCTATTTGTTGCAATGTTTTATGGGGCCCCTCAGCCAGCACTTAGCCCTAGGCAGCTGACTAGGTTGCCTTGTGCTAGATCTGGCCCTAATGCCAGCACTTCCTAAGCTGTGCTATTCAGACCACCATTGAAGTGATGCCCCACAACTCCACAGACCTCAGTAAAACATGTCTAAAGGGCCTCACTGCCAATTCACAAACTGATACAAGTAAAGGAATACACAACTCTGTCAGATAATTAAAAACAACAAAGATCATCAACTTATTCACACCCCCACCAGGGGCAGCAATATCCTAGACCTGGTCATTACCAACATGGGACACCGGTGTTCCACACCAAAGGTCAATTCCTCGTTGGTCAGATCCGACCACAAGCTAATCAGCCTAGACATCCACATCCCACCTCCACCCCCAATTAGGGAAACCATCGTAAAAAACTTCTCCAAAGCCAACTTCACACTTCTTAAGACAGAAGTGGCAAACTTCATGACACCCATGCAGACGGACAATAGAGGTATGACTGCTGAATCCTACACAAATGCACTTTATAAGCACTTACATGAGTGCATGGATCATGCTATCCCTAATAGAACCAAGATGTTATCCTCCAAAAAAATATAGCCAATCTGGTGGTCTTCTGCCATAAACAAACTCTGCAATAGAAGAAAGAAACTGTTGCAAAAAAAGAGTAAAATCCCATGACTGGAGGAACTCCCTGGTCAACCTCAGTAAGAAGCTGAGATCCCTCATAAAATCCTCCAAAGATAGTTACAAAAACAAAATTGCCACTGACTCTAAAGACAACCACAAAGCATTCTATAGCTATGTCAAGAATCTAAATGGGAACACTCAGATCTGCTCTGAGTTACAGCACAATGGCACTAAATATACAGAACCAACTGATATTGCCAACATCCTAGCAGATAGGTTCAGTGCTAACTTTATCCCCCTCTCACCCCCTAGAGGGCCCATCTCTATACCGGAAGAATGCAAAGTTCCTATAATCACGGCTGCACAGGTAAAAAAACACACTCTCCAAAGCCAAGAACACAGCATCCATGGGGCCTGACAATATCCCAGGCTGCGTTCTACATGAACTACAGAATGAACTGGCACCCTACCCAAGTACCATGTTCAATCATAGCCTCACCTCAGGCTTTGTACCCACTGAATGGCGCACCGCAACGGTTATCCCACTCCACAAAGGGGGAGCCACGACGGACCCCGGGAACTACCGCCCCATTAGCCTGACTAGCCTAGTCTGCAAGGCCATGGAACATATCATCGTGGAACTCATAAACAAAGACATTGGTAATCTCCAAACTCTGGACCCTACCCAGTTTGGATTTGTAAAAGGCAGATCATGTCTCCTAAACCTGATTGACTTCTTTGAAGCAGTCACCAAAGCCATAGATAAGGGTAAAATGGTTCACACAGCTTATCTGTCACCAAAGCCATAGATAAGGGTAAAATGGTTCACACAGCTTATCTAGATCTCGCCAAGGCTTTAGACACCATCCTCCACTCTGGAACTATAGATAAGCTCACTAAACTAGGTATAAATCCCTATGTCACAAGATGGGTTGCCAACTGGCTCACGGACAGAACCCACACTGTGAAAGTAGAGGATTCCAAATCCGACATCAGACCAGTGACAAGTGGAGTACCACAGGGTTCAGTCCTGGGTCCTCTCCTGTTTGGTATCTACTTCTCTGAAGTGCAGGCCAACACAGAAGGTCTTTGGCTAACAAAGTTTGCAGATGACTGCAAACTAGGAGCCATAATCGAAACTCCTAACGATGTGGACAAACTACAAAAGGGCCTCACTGAGACAGATACCTGGTGTCAAAGCCATGGCCTGAAGCTCAATGCCAAAAAGTGTATTGTCATCCCCTTTGGTAAAAACTCTGTACCCATGAACTACCACATAGCTGGTAGTCTACTTAATGCCGAAAATGTGATGAGACCTTGGGACACAGGTGGACAGTAGTCTCTCCTTTGATAATCACATCGCCACAGTGGTCAGGAAATCCTTCTACGTGGCTCATCTCATCACAAAAGGATTCTCATCCAGAAAAAAAAAAAAGAGGTCATTGTTCCCCTATACTCATCACTCATTAGACCCAGTATAGAGTACAACGCCCCTTTTGGTATGCACCTCACAAGACATCTACAACAACTGGAAAGACCACAGAAATACCTCACAAAGAGGATTACTGGCCTCAAACAGATGCCATATGCAGACTGTCTCAAAAAACTACAGCTTTACTCCATCACATATCGCCTACTCAGGGGCGATCTCTGCTTAACATACAAAGCTATGTCAACCCCAGAGCTGTTGGACATGCTCCACTTAAAGAAATCCCAATCCCTCCAAGCTACACACTCTAGGGACCTAAACCTTGTCACCACAATAAACAGAACATGCTGGAGGGATAGATTCCTGTCCCACAGACTTCCCATACTCTGGAACAGACTACCTATCTATGTCAAACAGAGCTCCTCATTAGCACTCTTCAAGAAAAATCTTGATGACTGGATGGGAAATGGGAAATTCACCCCGGGGATCACTTCTGTGGCTCTGCTCGACAGGGGCACAGGAAAATAATTTTCTGGGGTGGCAAAAGCCAGGGTACATTTTTTGGCTAGGCTTGTATCGGCTAGGGCCGATAGCCTAGTACCTACCTATGAATCTAAAGCATGTAAAAAAATGAATCTAAATGTTTGATGAAATTTTAGATGAAAGATCATAAACTGCAAAGCAATGTTGGAAAAACAAGACCCAAAAAGGTGATGATATAGTTGCAGTTAAATTCGTAAAATGATCATTAAAATCCCTCCCTGATCATTTAACACATTTCACATGACATGTTATCTACGATCATGATGTACCCCTATATGATCTTTAACTTGCCTTTTGCAGTCCTCGCCAGACCCCCAGTATCTTGTGAAGAACAAACAGCAATTCTGTTTGGCATAGACTCACTTTTGCAGTACTAGTATTACATAGTGCAGTACTAGTATTACATACAGACTAACTTTGTACTGCAAAAGTCAAATTTTAGTAATTTTATCATAAAACACTTTTCATATTCTTGTAACTACACAAATTAGAACATATGAGCACACATTTTATTCAGTCACATCCTCTATTTTGTATTATTACAAGCAAGTACTTTTTTTTCTTTCCATGAAACTAACAGTATTTAATATTTTTTCACAAAATGATTTTCAAACATTAAGCATTTTATCATATGTCAAACTTCTGGAAGTTATGTTCCTATGCACAAGCTAAAAACAAAGTGGCATTCTGATTGCATTTTGCATCCAGTAAACAGGAAAGAACATTCATTCTACAGCAATTAATGGACTACTTAAATCAGTTGTTAGTGGTTTCTGTAAAAAAATTAAAAAAAAATAAAATCTATGTTTTCTTTGAATTTGAAGCTACAGCTATCAAGTATTTTTGCAGTTTCCTAGCTACTAAAATCTGTTCCAAGTGGTTTGTGTCATGTTTCTGTATTTTGATGTGTTTTCTTTAAATCTGAAGTTAAAGCTGCTAATTGGGTTCAGGTTAGTACTAGGCTAATTTCTCTTGTGAGCTATTTTAAGCCTAGCCAATTACCCTATGTGAGAATCAGACCCTGCATCATGCATCTGTAAGGTAAACACATTATCTTTTATGCCAGCTGTGACGTCCTTGCCCTGGCCAAGCAATCAAGGAGCCTCAATCCTCACCACTAACACCAGGGGAGGGGGGAGTCTCATATAAGAGGAAAGGATAACAAATAGAAACAGTAAAGTACAATTTCCCTTAAGTGCGCACAGAGATCACAGTCAGCCTGGGGCTGGTTGCTCCCTTGCTCCCCAGGTCCCCTATAAGACTCCCCACTGGCACAGCTATAGGGTCCAGATCTCAGCCTAGCTGGCAAGCTAACCTTCAGTACCCTCTCTGTTCCACCAGTGCTTCGTGTCCCTGCCCAGGTAGCTGACAAACCACACACACTGAGATAAGTATTTATACAACTTCACAGACACTCCTGGGAAAGGCTGACAGATTCTCCAACTGTGCCCCTTTACCCAGACTATACGGTAGTAATTACTGCCACCACCAGCTAATAATTATTAGCTACCCAAAGGCCCTTAAAAGGGTGTCCAATTATCACTGTGCAATATTATTATCCAATTGGTGTGACTAATCAGTCAAGGCATATTAGAGTGGCCTTGTACAATAAACTCTATAAATATGCAGTGTACTCTGGAGCGTAACTTAACTCTATACAAACCAGTCACAGGTAAAACGTTTAAAAATATTTAATAATAAAGACAAGACAATACTACTACAATACAATGCTACTCAAGAGTTCAGAGATCACACAGAAACTTAAAATAATTCCGTAGTACAGTTCTGACATAACAGAAAAACACAAGTCTAATCTAATAGACCTAGCTATTTCTACAAGAAAACATACTTCTAAGATACTACTTATATAAAGAGAGCATAAGGCAGTGCTGAAGGTTGGATATCAAGATCAAAATACTTAGTCTCTCTCTCAACGATAGTTTTTAAAATCACTCAAACATTTCTGCTGGGCCCTCGCAGATTGCATCATTTTGACACTTAGGTTTTCCCAGTATACACATTACATCATTTTGACACTTAGTTTGGAGTTCCCAGGCCAACAGGCTACATTATTTAGCAAGCTAACACCTGCTCTGGAAACTACAACAACAAAAGACATTTCACATGTACACTTTAGTAATTATTCCTCAAATTAAAACAAAAGAAAAAATGTGTTCAGCTAGCCTCTTCCACACCACTATCCAGTTCAAAGGGTATACAAGACATAATTGTAACTTCAAAAGAACAGATGTGAAATGCTTAGCTTAGTTTTCCTTACAGCAGATGGCAATGTTGCTGCAATCTTGAAGTTCACATCTTACAGTATTTTCTTTTATTTAAGAAACAAGCCTGTATTTTACATTTATATTTACAAATGATAGTATGTATGAAATTTTATTTGACTAGGCTGGCAGCCTTCACCCCTTCTCCCAAGTTACCAAATGGAGGCTGAGAGAAACTAACCATGAACTAAATGAAACAGCCTGAAAATAAATCACTGCTTTAATCCTCTGAAAGAAGGGCCAGAAGTTGTTTTACAGTTTGCACTGCATTACAAGTGGTTTGTGTGCTAAATGAATTAACCAGTGTGACTACATTTATTTACTGTGTTTGAGTCGCTTTTCAAAGTTTCTGCAAGTGGTTTTACCAAGGTGTGTGAATCATCTAAAGCTCATTTGTATCCTAGTGGTAGGAGGGTAGTTGCTGCAGTTCTGAGGATCCTGTATATTACAGGTTCAAAGCATTAGTTGTTTTTCCATCGATTCTTTTATTTTTCTGTACAATTTTATATTTTGTGCATTTGCGCTTAGCACAGTAGGTTGAAACATGCACTCCACAGAGAAAGGCACTTTCACTTGTAACTTCTCCCGATACAAACAACTCCACCCAAATCCAATCAGTAAGCAGGATCTTGCTAAATACACGTGCAACAAGCTGTGCATAAGCTGCATAACATGCACAGTTGTGCACACTAAGTAGCCAATAGCAAACCCTAGCAATCTCACAATACACAATTTAGCTCACAACTGTTGCAAATAAACTCAGCACTATTACACAAGTTTACAGAGCTGTGCTCATAATTCAATATAAACCCAAGCTACATATTTACCTAAACAGACATTCACATGACTGACAGAAAACTCTCTCACCAAGTCAAATCTCTCTTTTATGAGATATGCAACAATCTGAAAATCTGATAGGAAGACCTTTCATTTTGGCCAGTGCAAAGTAAAACGATCAGTCTCCCATTTGTAGCCAGTCTCATAGTGTTAGGTATTCTAAAGTATTGTAGCAACTGCCTTATGCTCACAGATAATGAGCTCTTACTAAATACAAATAACTATGCTTTTAAGAGGTGTAAAGACATATGGAAACATCATCCTCACACAAAAAAAACCCAGACTGAAGACTGCACTAACTCACCACATGCTACATACCCAGCCCAGAAGCATATGACCATGCCTTATGTTGATGATGTAAAAGAAATGCTTACCCAAGCCTCACAGACCCACAAGAATCAAACATATAATCACACAATACTCCCATCTTTAACAGTCACTGAGAAAAAAGGCCTCAACTCCAGTACACCAGACCATACTACAAAAACAAACTTTTAGAGATTCATAACTCAACAGTGAGACATCAATTCCCCATGCACTATGCTGGGCAAAGACAGCGTGACATGAGCTGTCTTTCAAGTGCCAGGATCTCATACATCTCATGGACTCTTAGGACATTTGCACCAGCCAAAAGTAACTATGCCATGGTAGTTGTGCTTGTGGAGGTGAAAGGCTTGGGGCAAAAAATCTTGAGGAAGATGCAGAAAGATATGTTTAAGCTCTCTTATGCATATCACAAATGCTGGCAAAACATGGGTAATCAGCAGAACCCCCCTTCTTCATTAATGATGCTAGGTACAAAGAAAGATGATTGGCTTCATCAACTGGCTAAAAATTGGTGTCATTTTCTGTTGGGGTAACATCTGATTTGGAGCAAAAGTCTCTACTTGAAGAGGTAATGTTCCATTTCAGAAAGTGCATGTATGTATGTAATTGTGTGTTTGCTTTGAGTTTAAAGGGTTGAGGAGGGTCAAAAATTAAAATGTACATAATTCTTTTGAACAAAAACTCTGGGTTGGGAAAATACAACATGGATTCAAACAGAGATGAGAAGTTGCAACTGCCTACAAGACCAGCCTGCCAAATATATATGCATGCAAGCTGGAAACATATTCAAAAAACATGTCACGCAGTATATGTGAAAATAACTTTTTATTAGAATGACTGCCTTATCATTTAAATCTTGGAATGTAAATGGTGCTGTAGGTATGGACAAAAAAACAGTACCGAATTATATTAAGAAGAATAGGGGACAAATAATCTTACAGGAATTATACTACAGCAACAAGCATGTGACTTTGGCAAAGAACCAATTTTAAAATGGACATTTAGCAAGGTGTGAGGGAAAAAGTAAGAGGGGATATTAATACTGATTGCAAGACGTGCTCTAATAGTGAAAAAAAAGAAACCAGATAATGGTAGATTTGTGGCAATAAGGGCATAACAACAAGGAAAGAGGATTATACTGGCATGTATTTATATTCCACCTAGAACTACTATTAAGGAATTTAACATATTATAGCCTAGTGATGCATCTATGTATTTCTGCAATTAAATCCTACAGTTGCCTCCAGGCATGTAATACAGACTGTTCACATGTTAACAGTTTCAAAACTATGTTACATACAAGCTGCTAAAAGATTTCATCTGAAAGCTTACATGGTGAGCAACACAAATTCACTGATATTTGACGTCTGTCTAGTGATGCTTAAGATATATTAATTTGTTCATAAAGTATTTATATTGTTATAATGTTCATATTTTTCTAAATCTCAACAATCAAGTAACAGATATAACTACTTAGCCTCATATGAAAGCTCAGACCGATGAGACAAAAGCTAACAGTATGTGTTTAGCTTGAATGGTTACTGTGACATTGTAGCCTATTTGCAAAATATTACATAATATTTGCTTTGCTTTTTAGGACTTATAAAATCCAGTTTAAGACCACCACTATAAAGATTTATTTGTATTGCACATGTTTGCAGTTTACAGTTTAGTAACCCTTACAGCTCCAGAGATATGAACATTTGTTTGAAATTTCAATCCATAACTCAATTTTGTCAAAAAGTTCAGGATACAATCACTGGTAATTATGAGTACACATTTCCAGAACTTCATTGGAGTGAATTAGTTAAGAGAATTATGGGTGAAGTAACTGGCATTCAGCAGGAAATATTCATGGGTGGGGACTTGAATGTAGAGTGTATTCACTGTTGCAGTCCTGGCTTACAGGATTTCCTGCTTCAGAAGCCCTTGATCAGCCTGAACTACCAGAGTACAAAAACTCCCTCCTCCCGGAGCTGGTGGACACCCTACCCTGACGTCAGGATGCTTGAGTAATAAAGGGAGCCAGCCAATGCCATATCATTTTTTTCTTGCCCCTAGAAGATTAAGAGCCCCATAGATTAATTTTAAGCAAAGGACCAGTTAAGAGGAAGGGGATCTGTATGGCATCTCTGCAGAGGGTCCTCTGGAACAGAATGACAGAGGAAAAGCTACTATTGTAAGGGGAGTAAGGGGGTGGAGGGAGGTAAAGAAGACTGCAACAGTGAATACACTCAAACCTCTACATTTATGGTAAGTGTATACAACCGTACTATGTTCTTCATGCTTCACTGTTGCAGACCTGACTGATGCGATGATTCCCAAAGCTGAGAAAAGGGTGGAAGGTGCCTTAATGGAAACGGAGGATGCCCTGCAAGATGGCAGCGGCAAATCCTGCTCTGGACTTGGAGAAGGCTGACAGGTGGTAGTGCTTAGTGAAGGTATGCACCATGACCAGGTAGCTATTCCAGAATTTCTTTGGTAGGCACTCCCCATAGGAAAGCAGTAGAGGTAGTAGTGGCCTCAGATGAATGGGTCCTAACAAATTCAGGGTTTTTTTGCTGTGGTGGGTGTAACAAAAGGAAATACAGTGGAAGATCCACTTGGAGATAGTTTGCTTGGAGACAGTTTCCTTAGCCTTGGGATTTGAAGGAAAAACAAACAGTTCTGATTTTCCGAAAGTTTTAGTCATGTCAAGGCAGTAGTGAAGTTGCCTGTGTACATACAAAGAGTGAAGTATTCTTTCCCTTTGGTTCTGTGGCTTAGGGAAGAAGGTAGGTTCACCGAAGTGTCCCTGACCACCTTGGGCATAAAGATTAGTTCGGAGTGAAACTGTCTATTTGGAAGACAAGAAAGGGTTCCACTGCCATGAGGGCTTGCAACTCAAGGACCTTCCTAGCTGAGGTGATAGCCAGTAAAAGGGAAGTCTTGCAAGTTGAGAATTTTAATTCAGCTGATGCAGCTGGTAAAAAGTGGGGTAAAGTATTTTTTCTAAAACAAAGTTGAGGTCCCAAGGAGAGGTAGGCTGCCTCCTGGAAGGACTGACATGCAGCACTACTCTAAGAAACTGTTTCATTAGGGGATGGGATAGGAGGAGGAGTATGGATGTGGGCTCAAATGGCAAAAGTGTGAATCTTAATGGATGAGTAGGCTAGGTCTTTGTCCACCAAGATAGCCAGGTACTCCAAAATGGCTGAAATGTTGGTAGAGACAGGGTTGAGGCCTTATTGCTGACACCAAATACAGAATATTTTCCACGTGGCAGAGTGTATTTTCCTAGTACTGGGTCTTCTAGATTCTTTTAGGATATTAAGCACCTGACTACTCGGGGATTGTCCAGGGTAGAATTTTGATGAATTATCCAGGGAGCAAGTTTGAGAGTCTGCAGGTTGGAGTGCACAAACTTTTCCTTTGCCTAAGTCAGCAGATCCACTCTCTGGGGTAACTGCCAAGGTATTTCTGTGATCAAATTCAGTAGCATGGGGTACCAGTGCAGCCTGGACCAGTCTGGAGCTATCTGGATGACCCTCTGTCCTTCTTCCCTGATTTTTAGGAAGACCATTGGAAGGAGACACAGGGGAGGAAATGCATAAAGAAATAGATGGCTCCAGAGGAAGGAGAAGCCATCTGTTCTCCATGCTGCATGAAGTTTGCTCCTGGAATAGAATCTTTTTAACTGAGCATTTTCATCGATGGCAAAGAGATCTATTTGAGGGGATCCCCATTTTTGGACTATGCTGAGAAATGCTCCTGATGCAGTTGCCATCTCCAGGGATTCATTAAGTGTCTGCTAGGGTGGTCTGCTACAGTGTGCTGAGCCCCAAGAAGGTACTGAGTAATCAGGTGCAACCCCACAACACTGACTGTCTCCAAGATCTGCACCACCAGATGGCAGAGAGGGTAGAAGTGGGTGCCCCCTTGTTTATGTACCATATTACTGTTATGTTGTCTGTTTTGATAAGTAGAACCCCTGGTTTCCAGTGATCCTTGAAGGCCACCATGCCATTCTCTACTGCCATCAATTCCTTCCAATTCATGTGCTTGTGCCTGAACTGCTCTTCCCATTTGCCCTGGGATAGAAGGTGCTGCAAATGGACTCCCCAGGTGGTGTCTGATGCATCAGTAGTTATGGTTGAGCCATGAGGATGAACCTGAAGGTGAGACCCTGGTTCTGTGCACATGGTTCTGCCCACAAAGCCAATTCCTCCCTAAGGCAGTGAATTAGGTGGATTTCTGGCTCCAGATCCTGCAAGTGCTGGCACCACAGATTCTTGAGGTACCACTGAAGTTTCCTCATATGTAGCCTGGCCAGAGGGGATCATTAATATACAGGACGACATGTAGCCCAGTGCTCTGAGGAATCCCCTGGCTGAGAGGCATTGCCTTTGCATAATGTCCTGAAAGTATTGGGTTAAGAAGGAAGCCTTGTCTGGGGGGGGATGGCCTACTGGAGGGAGAATTCCAGCAGAGTCCCCAGGAACACTATCCTGGTGGAACGGTTTGTGTTGGATTTGCTGAGGTTTATGGTGAGCCATAGAAAAGAGAACAGGGTCTGGGTGAAGGCCAGATCCTTGAGGAGTTTGGACTGACTTGCGTCCTGAATGAGGCAGTCATCCAAGTAAGGATAAATTTGGATGCCTCTTATTCTGCAGAAGGCGATCACAGGGTTCAGACGTTTGGTGAAGACCCTGGGAGCAGTAGAGAACCCAAAGGGAAGTGCAGGGAATGGAAAGTGACTGGTACCTGCTCTAAAGCAAAGAAAACTTCAGCAGGATTCTTGTATAGGGATGTGCAAGTAGGTATCTTTCAGGTCCAAGATAACTATTAGATCCTGAGGAGTGATCATGGGAAGAAGCTTTTGAAGAGGAAGCATTTTGAATTTTGGGACTAGGAGAGACTGATTGAGAATGGACAGATCCAGGACATAGCACCAAGAGCCTTTTTTTCTGGGGACCAGGAATAGCCTAGAGTAAAAACCTTTTTGTATCTGTTGGCCTGGTACTGGTTCCACAATGCCTTGAAAGCATATATTGCAAATCTGAGAAATGGTCTCTGTCCTTTGATTCTGTGGCACATCAGGGTAGCCTCAGATTTATTAATGGCTCTTTGAAAGTGAGCTTGTAGCCGTTTGAGATTACTTCCAGAATCCACTTGTTGGAGGTGACGAGGGTTCAGTTTTCCTTGAACAGGGAAAGTCTTCCTCCTATCTTGTCCAAGGTTGGGGATGGAGGGGGGTAGGCAGTAGTCCAAGGTTGGGGATGGAGGGGGGGTAGGGTGTGTAATGAGTCACTGCTGATCTATGCTAGGGCCCTGTGGCCTACAACTCCCAAGTCTGGGTGTTCCTGAGGACCACTGCCTTACCCTCTGTGATTGCTGTTGCTGACTGTGAGGCCTTTCCCTTTGGGTTTTCCTTTGACTGTTTTTTGATTGGGATGGAAATGACCAATGCTTAGTAGGAAAATTCCTACTGAACCTAGAAGGCTGGACTTGGAGGAAGTCCTTGACCATTTGCATGGATTTTGCTTTATCCTCCACCTTTTTTTAGCACAGCCTCAGCCTTTCATCCAAAAAGGGAGTCCTTATCAAGGAGTGCATTTAGCAGTTTTGATTTGACATGCTCCGGTAATATCTGTTCCCTACGCCAAGCATGCCTTCTGATGACTAAGCTAGAAACAGCTGCTTGGGAAGATGCCCCTGGCATCATACCCCTAGTGAAAGGAGTGCCTAGCTAACTGGGCACTGGAATGGCAGAGATCCAGCAATTCCCTGGAGGTGTTCCTGTCCTCCAGGAAAAAAAAATCTTTTGATTCATTTTTCCAATATACTCTGTTAGTATTTTATTATACGAAATTGGTAATTAAGGGGTATCATGGCCAGGGTACATGAAGTGTAAACCTTCTTCCCAATCTGTCAAGGGACCTGCTTTCTTTGTCTGTAAGTAATGGGTCTTTTGAAATACTAGCCCCAACTCCTTTGGGGCCTGGGGTGACTACCTCTGGGTCAGCAGAAGGGCTCTTAAAAATAAATTTATACGAGTCCAGTACCCTGCAAAACCTGTCTGGTTTACAAGGGGCTGGGGGAACAGTGTCTGAATTAAGAGATGACTCCATAAAGATATCTTCTGCCACTTCCAAAACTGGAGGGATAGCCAAGGGTTTATGTTATATGAGATCAAGGAACTCCCTGACCCTCTTTTTTGCTTGAGAGTACTCCTGTGCCTGCCACTGGAAAAACTCTGTCATGGCATGCAGTGTCTCCCCAAAGGTAATGTCCTCAGGGGGTAAAGCAGAAGGCAACACTTCTTCTGAATCAGAATCCTCAAAGGAGGTAAGGAAGGGTTCTTCAAGGACAGAGCCCTCATGATCAGAATCTTCTTCTGAATCAGGTGGTTCTGAAAAGGCCTCAGGAGAAGGGTCTTTTTTTCCTGGGGAAGATTCAGGGGGAGGATGCCTATCTCTGACCAAAGAAATAAGGTCCTTGGCCAACCTGACCAAATCCAGCTGGTAACCTGTGGGGCGGAAGCTGGTAAGGCTAGGCCCAGAAACTGAGTTTGAAACATTTTTAGGTGTGATTTTTGCCTTTGGCCTATGCACATCCACTACCGACGCCAGTCTCCTTGAATGAAGTACTCGATGTTGGCAGACACCTAGAAGGGACGCTGTCAGTTCAGGATCATTCATCAGAAGCAGAGGTCTGCTTAGCAACTCCTGACCCAACAGACAAACCAAACACCAAGGGCTAAATTGAAGTTAAGGGACTAGACACCATGTCTGACTCTGAAAGGGTCTCAACATAGGCCTGCACCACCATCTCACTTGCAGAAGGGGGCTGTGAAGGCATCTTTTCTTCCTCTGTGACAATGAGCCTTGGGGGACTGGTGGACTGATGGACTGAGAAAGGTTGTTGTCTGAGGCCCTAAGTTTGGGTATTTTTTCCTTTATTTGCTTAGGAAGCTCAACCTTGGCATGACTGATAGATGCCACTGTGCGATGGGAAGTGGCCTGCTGATATGGTGCTTAGACAAGATTTTGGTCCTATGCCTTATAGTCCTAGTATTGAAACGGGCGCACAGACTGCACTTTGGGATGTTGTGGTTTGGGCCTAAACAAGCTACACAAGGTATGAAAGTCTCTGTGTGGGATTTGTTTACCACAATGGAAATAGTTAACTACCTAAATCACAAGGAAGAAAAACAGTTCCCCAATGGGATACTTCGCTTTAGAAGAATTTTTCACTCTGGTGCATACCGGCAGGCGCACTCAACTGCTTCGGGCTCCAATGGCAAGAAAGACTGATGTTATTGCGTCAGTTGGCTCCCTTTATACCTAACTCAGAGTAGGGCATCTGCCAGCTCAGGCAGGAGGGAGTTTTTTACTCTGGTAATCGAGTTAACAAAGGGCTTCCGAAGCAGGAAATCCCATAAGTCAGGACTGCAACAGTGAAGTACGAAGAACATCCTGATCTACAATAGTGATGTATCTGGGGGACATGGAAGGGAAAATGTTACAAATGAAAATATTTGTAATGAAAGATGTAAACCTACTAAAAGGAACACAGACAGAATTTACATATTTCTCCCTCAAAGTGTAATAACTATTTTGCATTGGGTATAAATTATGTTTTGCAGGGGCACTTAATTAAAAACTTCAAAACGCATCCAATAATTATCTCAGACATTTCAATGTACTTTCCTATTTACTCAACAAATTGGCAAGGATTTAAGGAATGGATGGTGGAAAAAAATTCACAAGTTATTATTTCTTCAGAAGGGATATCTAGGTAGTGGGATAAAATGAAAATGGATTTTAAAAACGGTATAAATAAGACAATGAAAGAGATATGGGAAAGATGCATCAGATATTTTTGGAGGGGTTATCAAAGGTTAATGCATCACAGATTAATGGGAATCTTATACAGCAAACAGGAACAATTGCAGAGTCCTAAAGGGAAAACAGAGAGTATTCAATAATATGCACAAATTTAGATTGGTTATATTTTATTTTGATAGTCTAGAGCACAAAAACTGTTAGTACAAGGACTTAGCAACATAAAATAGAAACAGATGTCAGATTTGGGGGGGGGGGTCTTGTGACAAGACTAAGAATTAGAGACAACACAGACAGATTTTCATAGAATATACACAATATGTGTAAAGCAGGAATGTGGCAATTCAGAAAAGGCACAAATGAAAATGGTTATGGAAGATGTAACTATGCAAAGACAAAGTACACGAGGCTCAAAAAATAATAGCTACAATATGGGGGAGGTGACAAAAAAACTGGTGATAATCAACAGGGAAGAATTCAAAAGCAGACGGTATTCCAAAGGAAGTTTGGAAGGGAGAAGGGAACATCTCCACAAGTTATTTATCCTAAGCATGGCTACAGGCTCAGTCTTAGAAGTACGGCATACATTACTGGTGATGCCAACCCATAAAAGTGGCCCTACCTTGCCCTTGTAGAAAACAAGGTAAGGTTGACTCTCCATAAGAGCTTACAATTCAAATACCCTTTTTACAGGGTCTATATTATATATTCAAAATGTCAGATCAGCGAACGGCATTTTACATCAAAATGTCATTCAGGGAACTGTTCATAGTGAGATCACAGTACAGTGAAGATCGGAAATGTTGCCCTTTCCTCACTGTAGTGCGATCTCGGAGTTGGTATATACAATTAGTGGGGGTGGGGGGTGGGTGCAGCCTCTCACAAGAGAGAGTTCGCTGAACGGCATTTTGATATAAAATGACGTTCACTGAACTGACTTTGAGGATATAATATAGACCTGTTTTACAGTGGTCAGAGCAATCAAAACCATTTTCCATGTTAAGAACCTCAGTCAGGTAGACTAACTGGATCAAATGGAGCAATTGTTAGCTTCTCAAACAAAATTAAGATCTCAAGGAGGGGGTCACCAGTTTATTTGGAAGCCCCTTATGCAATCCCTTGACATGAGACTAACTTAAAGGAGAAGGATCCATTGGCAGACATGCTAAAATGGCCAATAAATGAACCCCAATACAGGAATAAGAAAGGCCATAGGATCATATACATTGTGAAACCAGAGAACAACTAGCCCTGAATGGATGATGGTTATGTTGTTGGCACCAACCAGAAAACCTTTTCCATTTGCTACAATTCTCTAGCAGCAGGCTTTCTTGCCTCCATTAGTACCTGCTGCACACCCTTAGAAAACAGGTACCTAAAAGGAATTAAGACCATCATCTAGGCAGTCAGTTGAAAATTACTGATGTCAGGGTGTTATCAAACATCCTGTTCTTGTGTAAGTAAATCCATTCTGTGAGGAAGCTTGTGGTAATTGCCCATGGCCATTTCCTAAAGAAGGGAGAAACACGGCTGCCTGAGCCAGAAGGGAGTCAACACACTGATCTTTGGCAGTTCCTTCTGAATCTTCAGAAGTACCTTTGATATTAGTGGAAAGGCTTGAAAGGCATAAATGAACATTCCTGTCCAAGGAAAAGAAAAGGCATCTGTCTTTCAGGCTTTCTTGCATGGAGTTGTAGAACAGAATGGTACCAGTTGATGGTTCAAAGAAGAGGCAAAGAGGTCTACTTGAAGAACACCAGACAGACGGATCAAATCTTGGAAGACCCCGGATCTAGTTTCCATTTGTGAGGGTTTGCCCTGGTCCTGCTAAGCTGTCTGCCACACAATTTTGCTCTAACAGAATGTAGGATGCCTGAAGAGTGACAGTGTGCTGTGAAGCTATATCCCAAGCTAACATGGCTAGTCTGCAAAGTGGTACAACTAGGTTTCCCCTTGTGCGTTGATGTACTACATCACTGTGGTATTATCTGTAACCATTTGAAGAGGTCCAAGGGACCCAGGATGGTTCTGAGAAATGAGTGCCTTGATCAGGGCCAAGCACCTCCTTGAAATGTATGTGCTTATGTCTGTTTTTGGTATCCTGCACTCCCCTGCACTTATCTCTCCTGAAACTGCCCCCCCAAGCAATGTCTGAACTATCTGTGGTGACTGCTTTGGAGCACAGAGGGGGAGAGAGAGACCTTCTTTACCAAAGTAATTTCTCTTCTGACAAACCCCAGTACTGTGATCTGAAAAGATAAATGGTGTTGATACTGGGACCTAAGAGATTGCAGATCCCACTCACTGTATCTTTCTCACGTGAAGTCTTGCCAGGGATATAGTGAGAATTATAGTACCATGAGACCCAAAATCCAGAGGTATTCCCTCATAATGACTGAAGTCTGAGTGGAGAACTTAGAAGTAGATTTAAATAATGATGTACTTTTTCTTGTGGAAGAAAAGCTCTTTGAACTGAGGCATCTAGTTGACATCCCAGGAACATAATCCTGTGTGAGGGAGTCCAGAAAGACTTCTTGGAATCCCAGCTTATGCAACAGACCTCTCATCCAAGAGCAGATTCCTGACATTTTGAAAAAGATTCTGCAAAGATAAGCAAGTTGTCTAAATATGGAAAATGTGGATACCCTGTAACCTGCAATGAGCTATAACTGCAGTTAGAAACTTTAGACTATCCGCTGCACCAAGAATGTTGACAAGTGTAAGGGAGAGAACTGATAAGGTGATTCAGACACACAAAACCATAAGAAAATCCTGAAGTCTAGATAAATAGGAATATGATAAACATAATTTATGTCTAGTGTTACCAGGACACTTGAAAGAGGAAGAAGAGCCAACAGGCTGTGACATGACATTTTGAATTTGGGCATGATCACAAACAAGTCTAGGAAAGAAAGATCCAGAAATGGTCTCTAAGCAGTTTCTTTTTTTTTCTTTTTGGGACTAGGAACATGCTTAAATAAAGCTCCCCTCCCCACCCGGGAAGGAGGAACTGGTTCTATCACTCTTTGGGACAGCATGTGATGAACAGGTAAAAACAAAACAGTCTGATGTGCAGAATGAGGAATGACATTCTGGAAGGGAGGAATTTCCATCCACTGCTATCTGTAACCCTGGAAAATTATTTTTAGAACCCATCTGTCTGAAACTATCTGTCGCCAAAGAGAAAACTGGAGATTCAGACTTTCTGGAAGAGAAAGAGAGCAAGGGTGGGAGGGAATCACAAGGTCCATTGATTAGTCATTCAGACCTGGAGTGTCCTTGGCTTTGGAATATTCTTGCCACTTCTTGAGTGTCTGTTTACCTGAATTCTGTTGAGACTGTTTATTCCGTTTTTTACTAAAATTGGATGAGAAAGAAAATTTCTTGGGCAATTTGAAAAAAAAGAGGGCTGAAACCTTTCATCACACTTTTTGAACATCACTGCAGCAGAGGGGCCAAACACTAAATCTCTTGTGATGTTGTGAGGTATTGCCAGCTGTACCAGAAGTGGGACAGTGCATGCGTGGCATATGCTAGCATTGCTGACTGAAGTTTTGTAAATAGTCTTATGTCATTTGACTGTTACACTGGTTTGTACAGATGCTTGTATTAATGTATTTGTAAAAGTTGCTTATGTTAAAAAATGCTGCAACAGAACCTCAGACTTCTGAATGTGTATTGTGCCCGAGTCAGATGACTAGAAGTGATGTTATTCTATAACCAGCTTAAGGATGAACTCTAGCAGCAGCAGTTTGTTTTTGTTTTTCTTTGAAACCTAATATAAAAGATCTATGTCATTATCACAGTTCAGTAGTCTGTTAGTTGTACTGTTCAATCTGTATAGCATCTCATCTTGCCTTGTGGAAGTGAGCATCTCAGCAATAAATCTTGCCTTGAAATACAAGTGAGTTAACTAGGGATAGTTTCTCTTCAGTTCAGTTAAGAAAAGTACAATGAAATTAGTTTAGTATTATTTCTCTTTCTGCATTTGTGAGATTCTATCCAACTGTGATATTTTATATTTCAGGTGACTGAACACTCTGTTTATTGTAACTAAATATTAAGTATTCTCCTGTTCTCTATTTTATTATCCATTATTAAATATTTTTGTACATTTCATTGTGGCTGGTCTTTTTCAAGAATACTTCATCATACTTACTTTTTTATTTTAGTGACACTGTGGCCACCCTGATAAGCCTTATTGTTTTGGTCACACTCTGCCATTTATATCAGTATTAATTTGACAAAGTACAATTTGGTACCCTTTCTGAGACCCTTAGAGTATCTGGCTAGTGGCAGCAATCTAGCTTGTAGTCTGGAGAGAGGGGACACAGCTAGTGAATCTGTCCAGCTGTGTGTGTGTGTGTGTGTGTGTGTGTGTGTGTGTGTGTGTGTGTGTGTGTGTGTGTGTGTGTGTGTGTGTGTGTATCTGATACTTGGAATTGGGACACAGTGCTGCAAAGTGAGTCTTGTTTGCGATCTAGAGAGAGTCCAGTCCCAGTGGAGAGTGCTCCCTGTGTGCTCTTTGGGGAAATTATGTTTGCTGCAGAGAGCAGCATTTGAAATACTGTGTAAATCCATTCCTGTTTATAGTGACCACTTCTCATCGGTGAGGATTGGGGGTCCTTGATTACTGGATTGGGGTAAAGACACGGACCATCACATCACTAACCAAGGGAGAATTTAAAATCTCATTTTTATCACGTGGAAGGTTCTGAGAATGCAGCTAAACAAACCTACTTAAAATAGTACCAGTGACCATGGCCCTGGAAGAAATATTAATATAGTCATATATACACAATGCTAACAAAGAGTACTGACCTGTGCAACAGAAGAAGCCAAGTTATCTGAAGCAGATATTTCTCCACAAGAAGAAATCGTAGATAACACATTAGTCATGCTTTCACAATATATCAGAATAAACTTTGACACATTAGCCTTACAATTTAAAATTATGAAATTCAAAGTTGCAGAAATGCACACTTTTTTCCTATACCCATCAATAATTTTCCCACCTTTATTAGAAAGGGTAGGACTGGAATTAACCAACTGCTTATCAGTAGAGGTGCCAACTAAAGCTACAGCTGCTGGGTCAAGTTTGGGAATGGTGTATAAAAAAATTGAAAGACTGAGGAACTTTATGCATCCTTTCTGCCCTTTTTTTTCTCTATCAGGAAAATTGCAGGCATTAATGAACACATCCTCTAAAGCAGACAAGACTGGAGGAATGCGTGCAAGCTCTGGAAAAATCCTTGTGTAACAACTCAAGGTATATCTTTTGAGGGACAGAGAAACCTCAGTGTTCTCCCACTGAAAGCACTGGGACATTCTAGCAACAGACTTACAGAAAGAAACCCTCACAGACAGAATCAGAAAGAGAGCTTTCCTTTGAGTCAGAATCAGAAATCTGAGGACAAAACCCTAAATCTGTCCCTGCATCTATCTGTTCAGATTCAGAATTTTAAATCTCTTCAGAAAAGGAGACATCCTTTCATTTACAGGAAACTACTCTACAAGAAGGATCAATAGCATAAATCAAACACTGAGCTATTCCCAGTAAACTACTCCTATCCAAACAAATTTGAGGAGGAGTAGATATACTGTTGGTTTTCTGTTGCTTTTTGCAGGAAAAATGGGGCCAAAAGTTCCTCGAATTTCAAAAATTTTCTCCTCAAGCAACCTTGATCAGCAGCCTATACATCCTCTTCAGTCTAACCCTCAAGTCATTTATTTGTTTACAGGATAGGTAGACTGTTCTAGGGACCATTTTAAGCCACAATCCATTCATAAGGCTAATATAACACAGAATGTCAGTACCAAATTATAAGGAGTGTTACAGAATAAGCATTACAGTAAAGAACAGTACAATTTCACAAGGATTAGTACAGCATGTTATGGTGAGTTTTTTTATATTCCATTGCTAACTTTATTTTACTGCTTACAAATCCATACATGTATACATACAATGTATGACCATAATGGATGGTTTGGACGACACCTTCAGCACAGCATTTAGCTAAAAGGCCATTGACCTAAAAGGCCATTGACTCAAAAGCAGAAGTACTTTAACTACTGTAATGTGCGTTACAAGCTATATCAAGAAAATGAAGTATTGGATTTTCTAATGTCTTCTAACAAATGGTTACAACTTGGAAGAACTACTTTGCTGCAGCTTTTCTTACCTACGGCTTGGCCAAACTGTGGTTTCAGAACGTGAACGAGTTAGTAGTACTGTCCTCAAGGTCACAGGGAAGAGATACAGTTTATATTATAATGAGAGAGAGAGAAATGTTTAAAGATAAAAGTGAGAATGTCGTTACAGGAATACAACTGGCTTTTAGTGGGGGGTCTGAACAATAACAGGAAGAGATGAACAGATCTCCTTATTAAAGTACTGATGATTGACATTAAAGAGATATAGGAAGTGCATATATGATAAAAGAAATGGCAATGTTGACCACTAGAGGTGGTCTAAATTTTAGACCAAGATGGTCTGAGACAGTATACAGCAGGCTTCTACATAGTGACTACCAGACACTCCAGACAGATTTTAAATATAACACAAAAGCTAACAAGGGGTTAAAAGTGACATTTACTTGAATAGTCAGACATACATCCATCCTTATTTTCTTCATGCCAATATTTACTTATAGCAATTTTTTGACAACTAGCTATCCCAAAAGCTGATGGCCTTTTACAACAGAGATGAATGGGATGATGGTTCTTGTGAGGATAAATACCAAGGAAATCACAGAAAACTGTCCCATGCATGATTACCTTGGGATATTTGCCACTCAACTTTACTATAGTAACATGCAAATGGGACCAAAGTTTAAAATCCCACCAGATAATCAGTACCAATCTCATGCTACATTTTAGTACTTAATCATATGGCAGCTGGATAAGCAGGTCCATCTTCGTCAACAGATGGAACTAAAGATACATGCCTTTAATCAATATGACATCCGAAACATTTTCGGACTATATGCCCTTTCATTTTTACCCACAACACTGTGCCAACAAGCTTCCTTTCCAAATTTCTCTCAGAGAAACAAATACATCACCTCCACCAAGAGAATTACTCTAGTCCATATCTGCACTGAAGAAGCGGGAATGAAGGTGTTTATGCTGATGAGGACAGACCTAATTTTGCAGGTTAATGTTATGTAAGCAGATCGGTTTCATACATGGGATAAAGAGGTCCAGGCTCATCAGCATGACAGTCCCAAGCTCTGGATGGTTATCTTTACAGGAAGATACCCAGTAGTAATGAAGGAAAGGGAGGATACTGTCTGAGGAAAGACATGCCCTGCAGGCTGGAGAGTCCAGAGTGCATCCAGTGAATATAAGCAATTGAGAGGACTCCATTTGAGATTGCTGTATTTACTGTAATTCTCAGAGAGACTAAAAAATCCCTTCAATCTTTGCTGCCTCTGGTTCCTTTCAGCTACTGAAAAGCATCTGCTGAGCACCCTGGGGCTGAGAGAAGATCAAAGAGAAATGTCCAGAACTGAAAGAGGTCAGCTTCTACCCAGAAGCATAGAAACCTGCCGGACTCATTGTCAATCTTTATGTGAAAAAAACTGTCCTGAAGTCTAAATAGCACAAAGTTTCCTTCTGACAGACAAGGCATGATTAACTGCACCATTATCTGACAAAAGGACCCCTTGGGATAAATTAATTTAGGTAGCTCATACAAAATGCATCGGCCTGAGGTCCTTTGTCTTTTTGATATCTAAAAACAGTGGTAATAACCTTATCCTTTTTGGTCTGGTTGGACCTCTTGGACGGATTTTTTTTTTTTTTGGAGGAAGTTAGAGGCCTCCACTCTTGCTGCACTTGACAGGGTAGGGCATCAAGCAATAATAAAGAGTGGGGCTGAAGTGGAAAGAAGGTGGGTATCATACTTCCTGGATATTTTTGCCCTGATCCACTTATTTTGTGCGACAAGCCACAAATTCAAGAGAGGAATGTTATTAGAATGAGGCACCATAAGCCAGTCATACAGTAAGAGAAACACGATGACTTTTTTCCTGCAAGGTCTTTATAAATATTCTGATTAAAAAAGGCCAAACTTTGTTCTGGAAGTCATATCAACTCACAACAGGTTAAATGAACCTCCTGTATGGACTCCATAAAAAGACATGGAAAAAAAAAAAAAAAGCATCTACCATATCCAATAATACCGTCAAGCTGCCTCACAGCAGAAAGGGCTTGACTTCCTATAGGGTCACCATCCAGAACTGAATGAACAAATGTGCTTCTTAAAGACACCGAGATCCAAAACTGATGGAAATTGCCCATCCCTTTGAGATAAGGAAGAGTTTCTTTCTGAGAAGGAGTTATGAGATCCAAGAAACACCCCCATGTAACCACATCAAAGACATAGTTGACCTTTGCAAGTCTTCAACAATACTGGCTGAAGTCTTAGAACTGTATTCCATGACTAACCCTGGATAGAAGATGGAACAGCAAAAACTACTATTTGCAGACTAGTGAGCAGGACTGTGCAACTCGAGACTTTTTTTTTTTTTTTTTTTAATATATTGATAGCAAGGTCATCTCTTCCTCTTTTGTTGCTAGCTTAATGTAGAAAATGAGGAGGTGGAAGCTGAGGGATGAAATCATACAGGGTCAATTTCACCCTCAAGTTCATCAACCAGATCTTACAAAGCCTAGTAAGTAATACTTCCGATATGAAATGGGCATGCTATCCTTCAGACATATCTCTGAGTCTGTAACAACACAGTTAGAATTCCAATGTGCCACATGGAAGCCCACCTGAGAAGCCACACAAAGGGTCTGGATGACATGCATCTTGAGCCTAGAGTCGTGGAGCTCCACAATGGAGGATTAAAATCTTGAAGTATGAGACCATAATTTGAGAGAGAACAAAGAACTTGTGTAGCAGTGTATTATTTATGCACACAAACATACACACAGTCTATATATATATATATATATATATATATATATATATATATATACATACACACACACACACACACACACACATACATATATATCTCTGTCTCTCTCTCTCTATAATATATATATATATATATATATATATATATATATATATATATATATATATATATAGATACAGGGTCTATGTTAAATCAGCGAACACTTAAAAAAAACGAACGCTGATTTATCAACGCTCTTTAAGCGAAAGCTTAAAATCCCAAACAGTCGGAACAGCGATTTTTTGCCCGGGGGGAAAAAAAAAACGTTCCACAAAAAAAAAAAAAAAACTTTCAAAACAGTAAATAAAGTGGGGGGCCTCACCCCCACATCAGCCCCCTACTTAAATATACCAACTCCAAGATCGCTCCACAGTGGAGGAAATGGCAGAGTCCCGAAAATGGCCCATCGATTTTTTTTCCCTGGGAAAAAAAATCTCTGTTCCGAGTGTTTGGGGCTTTCAGCTTTTGCTTAAAGAGGGTCGATAAACCATAGGTGTGCATTACGCTAATGGCCCTGGGCCCTTTACAAGCCTAGCCATAAGATTACCCTGGCATATTGCCACCTGACCTTAGTTCCCAGTGCCTCTGTCGAGTAGAGTAGAGCCACTGGAGTTATCCTCGGGGTAAATTTTCTGTTACCCATCCACTCATCAAGATTTCTCTTGAACAGGGTCAGCAAGTTGCTCTGTTTGACATGTATGGGAAGTCTGTTCCATAGCATGGGCAGTCCCTGGGTTATGAACCTGTCCCTCCAGTGCGTTCTGTTAATTGTGGTAATGAGGTTGAGGTCTCTGGAGCGTGTGGTGTGGAGGGACTGGGATTATTTTAGCTGTAACATTTCTAACTGAGCTGGGTCAGACATGGCTTGGTAACTCACGCAGAGATCGCCTCTAGTAGGCAGTATGAGACAGAGAATAGTTAGAATTTTTTTGAGTCTGGCCATATAGGCCAAGTGTTCGATGCCTAGGATCCTCTTTGTGAGGTACTTTTGCAGCCCCTTCCAGGTGTTGCAGGTGTCTAGTGAGGTACATGCCAAATGGGGCATTGTACTCAATTGGCCTAATGAGGGAAAAGTAGAGGGAGGCAATGACATCTTTCTTCCTGGATGCAAAACCCTTAGTAATGAGATGTGCCACATAGGAGGACTTTCTGACCACAGTGGCAATGTGGTGATCAAAAGAGAGGTTGCTGTCAACCTGTGTTCCCAGATCTCTAGCGCCTTCTATGTTCAGTGGACCACCATCAATGTAGTAATTCATGGGAACTGGGTTTTTCCTAAAGGGGATGACGACATTTTTTGGCATTGAGTTTAAGTCCATGGTTCTGACAGTCGTTGGTCACAGTGAGGTCATTCTGTAGGATGTCAACATCACTTGGGGAGTTAATAATACCTCCCAACTTGCAATCATCTGTGAACTTTGTCAGCCAGAGTCCCTTTGTGTTGGCCTGGACTTCAGAGAAGTAGATACCAAACAGGAGAGGACGCAGGACCAAACCCTGTGGGACTCCACTAGTGACTAATCGGCAGTCTGACTTGGAGTCAGCTACTTTCACACTGTGGGTTCTATCTGTGAGCCAGTTTGCAACCCAACTAGTCATGTAGGGATTGATGCCAAGCTTAGTGAGTTTTTCTACGATTCCTGAGTGGGGAATAGTATCAAACGCCTTGGCCAGATCAAGGAAGGCTGTATGAACCCACCTTGCCTTCATCCACAGCTCTGGTGACTGACTCAAAGAAGTCAACCAACTTGAGCAGGCATGATCTACCCTTCACAAAACCAAACTGTGTGGGATCCAGAGTTTGCAGATTCCCTATATCCTTGCTTATTAGGTCCATGATGATGCTTTCCATAACTTTGCATATCAGAATTGTCAGTCTCACGGGGCGATAGTTCACAGGGTCTGTATTCGCTCCTCCTTTGTGGAGAGGGATGACTGTAGCAGTGCTCCACTTCGGCAGGGACAAAGCCTGAGGTGAGGCTTGACTGAACAGGGCACACAGGTGAGGTGCCAGCTCACTTTGTGGTTCATGAAGAATATAACCAGGGATATTGTCAGGTCCCATAGAAGCTGTATTCTTGGCCTTGGACAGTGCTGTTTTAACCTGTGCAGCAGTAATACTGGGTGCCTGGCAATCTACTGGTTTTGTGATTGGTCTTTTGTGGGGGAGAGAGGGGTAAAGTTGGCACTGGATCGGTCAGCCAGTATACTGGCAATATCTGTTGGTGCGGTATAGGAGTCACCATTGTGCAGCAGCTCAGAGCAAATCTGGGTATTGCCGTGGAGATTCTTTACATAACTATAGAATGCCTTGTGGTTGCCTTTACTATCTGCTGCAATTCTGTTTACATACCTAGCTTTAGAGGATTTGATGAGGGATCTCAACTTTTTGTTGAGGCAGATAAGGGAGTTTTTCCAGTCTTGGGACTTCAACTTATTCTGCATCAGTTTTACTCCTCCTGATGTAGAGTTTGTTTATGGCAGAGGTCCACCAGATTGGCTTCCTTTTTTTGGAGGAGTGTGTCTTGGTTCCATTGGGTATGGCAAGATCCATGCATGTGTACATGTTCATACAGTGCATTGGTGTATGATTCCGCGGTCATGCAACTGTTCTCCATTTGCATGGGTGCCATGAAGTTAGCCACCTCTGTTTTTAGGATCCCAAAGTTAGCTTTAGAGAAGTTTTTATGGTGGCTACCTTTGCTGGGTGGGGGGTGGGAGGGATGTGGATTTCCAAGTTGATTAGTTTGTGGTCTGATCTAATCAGGGAGAGGCTGACTACTGGTGAAGAGCAATGGTTACCCATGTTATTAATGACCAGGTCAAGGATGTTGCTACCGCTAGTGGGGGTAAGAACGAGCTGGTCCAAGGCATTGGAATTAATGAACTCCAGGAAACATTGGGCAAGTGTATTGGTACACGAGTAGCTTAGTCCCAATGTTTTCTCTGCAGGTATGGAGTCTGCAAGGTCACAAAATACCAAAGCTAAATTCAAAAAGACCGACCAGAAAACTGTGGCAGCAACAATATTGTACTTCATTTAAACACATAAAAATGTATTAAGAAGAATAAGCTAGACAAACAAACAGACAGGTTTCAGCTAGTAACCTACATCAGTGTACTGATACACATATATCTCATCCTTTATATACTCTTAGTGTGACCAATTAAAGATGTTTATTTAACCCAGGTGCAAATAGCCCTCATAATTTAATTATCCATTTCTTCTCTTTTGTGTTTAGTAATTCATGCCAGCCTGATTTGTTGGACTTCGTTCCTAGGATCCGATCAATTATAATGAAATGGAATGATGCATTTCTATCAGACTCAGTGTGTTTATACAGTGCATTGGTATTTCTCTGGTGTTTGTCACTGAAATGTTCTGATATCCTATATTTTACTGGTCTTGACTTCTGACCTATATAAAATGCAGAACATTTACAGACCGCAAGGTAAATAACCCAGTCTGAATTACAGTTAGCAAAAAAGGGGATATCATATACTTGACTTGTATTCTTACTACTGAAGCTTTTAATTTTCAATATTCTGCAACAGTACGTACAGCGACCACATAGAAAAAGAAGTTACGTCTTAACATAACGTTCCATCTGTATTGTTGATCCTCGTTCAGTCATTACGTATGGGTATCGGTTCCGACTGCGGAACCGAGCTGGCCATCTTCCAAGCTCGTGTCAGCTACAAACTCTCGAGCTAAACTCTTACCCATAATTCCCCTCTCCCTGTTACCTCAGATTGAGTTTGCAAGTCAAAAGAAAGTAGAGGCTACCTCTGGTCAAATGACCTAAAAGAACCGGATGGTGAAATCCACTAGAAGCCACAGGAGGGGGAAGGAGGGAGGGTCGTAATGACTGAATGAGGATCATCAATACAGATGGAACATTATGGTAAGACATAACTTCTTTATCTGATATTGTTAATCCTCGTTCATTCCTCACGTATGGGACAGAGTCCCCAGCTACCTCTATTCCTGGGAGGATCTCATTGGAAGGACATTCCTGAGCACCATAGAACCAAAAGCTGCTCTTCCCCTGGAGGCCAAATCCAATTTGTAATGACTGATGAAGGTATGAGGCATAGCCCAAGTTGCAGCTGCACAGATGTCATGTAAAAAAGCTCTGGCATGGAAGGCAGCAGAAGTTGCCACCGACCTTGTCGAATGAGCCTTTATGTTAGTAGGCAATGGAATATTACATTGTGTATAAATGAAGGTCACAAGGTCTTTCAACCATCTAGCCAATGTGACCTTAGCAACAGCACATCCTAATCTAGGTCCAGAATAGGCCAAAAATAACTGGTCTGATTTACGAGAGGCCTTAATCCTGTTCAGGTAGAAGCGAATTTGCCTATGAATATCTAAGGTATGTAGGCAATACTCTCCTTTGTTTGAATGATTGGGGAAAAAAAACTGGCATTTCAATGGTTTGATTAATGGACATTTCAAAGATCACTTTTGCCAGAAATTAAGGGATTAGCTCTCAAAGACACTCTATCTCTATGAAAAATCAAGTATGGACTCTTGATGCATAAGGCTTGAAGCTCAGAGATACATCTGGCAGAAGTAATGGCGACCAAAAACAAGGTTTTCCATGACAAATATCTGAGGTCGCAAGAAGAAGCTGGTTCGAAAGGTGGCATTGTCAGAGCTTGTAGAACTAATGACAGGTCCCATGGTTGAATAGGTTCTCTAAAAGGGGGCTTCAGATGATTCATACCTTTTAGGAAGGTCTTGCATAATTTGTGTGACATAAGAGAGTAGTCTTGGACACCCTCATGGAAATTAGATATTGCAGCCAAATGAACTCTAATGGTAGAGGCGGATAGACCAGATTGAAATAGGTTGGCTAGATACTCTAGTACTATAGACACCAGTGCTGAGAAAGGATCGACTTGTTTTTTATTTCAGCAAACAGGTAAATCTTTTCCACTTGCTTAAATAAGTAATTCTAGTGGAAGACTTATGAGATGCAATAAGAATGTCCCGTAATGGTAAAGAAAGATCATTCTGTCTGGCAATCAAGGGAATTGGAGGAGCCAAGCTGTGAGCGTCAGGCTGTCCAAGTTGGGATGAATCAGGTTCTACGGATGTGAGATCAACCCCGGGGTTGGATGGAGAATCCATGGTTTATCTAGCAGGTGAGGCCAAAGGAAGGGGAAATCAAATCTGACGAGGCCAATATGGTGCTATGAGGATCACCTTGCTCTTCAACTGACAGGCTTTCTTCAGAAACTGGGGAATGAGGGGGAGAGGTGGAAATGCATAAAGAAGACCCGAGGGCCAATCGTGGACTAGAGCGTCCCTGGGTGACTGTCCCGGAGGAGGAATCAGGATGAAGTAGTTGCTGCATTTGTAGTTGGTCGGGGATGCAAAGAGGTCGCAGCAAGGACGGCCCCAGCGGTTGAAGATCTCCGCCGCTATCAAGGGATTCAGGGACCACTCGTGAGGTTGTAGAATGCACCTGCTGAGTCTGTCTGCCATCACGTTGGAACTCCTGGGAATGTGCATTGCTAGAAGAACACGGTTGGTAGCCATCGCCCATTGTCATATCCTGATGGCCTCTCGACAAAGGGGGTAAGATTTGGTTCCGCCCTGTTTGTTGATGTACCAGACCACCGCCATGTTGACTGATTGTATCACAATAGTCCCAGACGGCAGCAGGGAATAGAATGCTTGCACCGCACTCAGCTCTAGGACATTTATATGCAGTTGGGCATCCAATTTGGAACAACTGCCTTGGACTGTGTCCCTGACATAGCCCCTCCCACCCCATCAGTGAGGCGTCCGTGGTCACTGTAGCCTTGGGCTGCTGGGGGGAGAAGGGGCGAGACCATTGTGACGGGTTGTGGGTCATCCACCAATTTAAATCCTGTTTGCACCTGTGAGTTACTCGAATCTTGGCTGAAAGAGGATACTGAAAGGGATTACCATTGGGCGAGCAGTAGCCATTGTAGAAGCCTCATGTGAAACCTGGCCGGGGGGACAATGGTGATGGAGGCTGCCATGGAACCAAACAGATGTAGGACAGAGTGAGCTGTGGTTTCTCCCTTGAAAGGATTGGGATCAGTTGTTGCTTTATCCTTAGAATTCTGTGCTCTGGAATGGATGCTCTGCAATTCTTTGTATCCAAGATGACCCCTATGAATTCTGTGGACTGAGATGGGGTGAGATTGGATTTTTGCCAGTTTATGGTTATGCCTAGCCTTTCTGCACCGAGGAGAGAATATGCCAGGGCATCTTCCAATAGATGTCTGGTGGGGGTGGAGATGAGCCAGTCGTCTAGGTATGGAAACACCTGGAATCCTTGTAGTTGTAAGAGGGCTGTGATGACTGCCATGCACTTTGTGAACACTCTGGGGGCTGTAGAGAGTCCGAAGGGCAGTACTCTGAACTGGTAGTGACTGGCTCCCACATGAAAGCGCAGAAATCTTTTTGATGGCTTGTCCACTTATGTGGTAGCACGCATCTTGAAGATCTATCGAGCACATCCAATCGTCTTTTTCCAAAAGCAGGAGGACAGACTGTATTGTGACCATCCAGAATTTTTGTACTCTTACAAACTTGTTCAATACACTGAGATCCAAAATTGATCTCCAGTCCCCGGTTTTCTTTGGCACCAAAAATAGTCTCGAGTAGAATCCGGATTTTATCTGGTATGGAGGGACTATTTGGATAACTCTTTTTCTTAGCAGCTTTGCTATCACCAGTGCTGCTTCTTCCCTTTGACTGGGTGGAATGTCAGGTAAGTTTGTTGGGAGGGCAAGACAAAGATCGAAGGGAATATGGTAACCTCTGGTTATTATCCTTTGTACCCAAGAGTCGGTGGTGATGGTTAGCCAGGCAGAAGGGAACAAGGAGAAACGACCCCCAACCACCTCCAGAGGAAAGGAGTTGGGCTGCTATTCAGGAGCGCTGGTAGGATTGACCAGGAAGAGAGTTCCTGGAACCCTGGTTATGTGTACCCCTCTCTGCCCCAAAAATGGCATCTTCCCTGTGAGTTTTCCCCTCTGCCTCTAGGGGAGAACTCTGCCTGTGTGTCACGGAAAGCACCCTGAGACTTTTTGTACCATATCTTCCCACTCTTCTGGTTTCTGGAGAAAGTACATTGAGGGGAAGAATAACGGACACTTATGGCAGAAAGGGTCTTACCATCCTGTTCACATCTGGCCAGTGTTCTTTTAACCTTGGGTCCAAACAATGAAGAGGCTTCGATGGGAGCATTGAGAAAGGAAGCCTTGAAGGGTTCTGTAAAATTACATAAGTGCATCCAGGCGTGTCATCTCAAAACAATACCTGAACTCGCCGCTCTAGCTGCTCCTTCTGATGCGTGAGATAAGAGACGCATGGAGGAGTTTAATATCGATTCAATGGTAGCCAGCTGAGAGGCTACTTTGTTACGGACCTCATCAGACATGGCACCAGCCAAAGTTTCAGACAGCTCAGAAATTAAATCCTTCTGAAGCCTGGTAAAGTGTGCCATATAATTCAGAGACCTGATTGCAAAGGTGGCTGATGCAAATGTACGCTTCTCTATTCTGTCCAGAGCCCATGACTCTTTGTTAGGCAGATGGGCAGTCTGGCTTTCTTCTTTCGCCAGGTCCTTCTTGGTTGCAGCTGCCACCACCAGAGCATCTACAGGAGGACTTTTGGACCAATGGGTGTCAGTAGCAAGAGGGGACAAAATTTTATCTGGCCTCCGGGGAATGGCCTCAACGGTGCCAGGAGCCTTCCACGCATGCTGCACGATGAGCCAACCAGTTCATCAGCAGGTGGAGTAACCGAGGAGGTAGGGGGCCGGCGCAAAAGGCCTGCAGGAACACAGACTCTTCAGAGGTCGGGTTAAAGGGCTGCCAGTCACCTCTCTGTTTAAGGATTTCAAGGATAATCACCAAAGGATACCTCAGAGGGTGACTGAGGGGACCCTTCCCCATCATCAAAGTCTGTCTCTTCAGTAAGAGACTCCTCTGTGGAGTCCATGTGCTTCCTCTTGCACAAGCTTTTTTGATGAACTTCCTCAGAGGGAGAAGCTGGGGAAGACAATGCAAAAGGGGGTTTCCTGTGGAAGTACATACTGAGGCCCTTGCGCCTAGTGTCCACTAGGAGGACCTGTGTACATTGCAGTCCAGAGGAGGGCAGGGAGATTGACAGCACAGTATTGCCAGCAGACGTCAAAGCCTTCTCCATTAGTTGGAATGCCGGTCCACCTGAAGAGGGGTGACTGTCCAGGACAGGGGTCACCCCTCCCCTAAGTGGCTCAGCCTGCTGACTTGGAGTCCCTGGATGGCTGTGAAACACCAAAGTACGTATGCCACAGCTGACATTCTGGGTTGTAGCCAAACTCTCCCACCACAAAGGCAATTGCGGTTCCTTAATGAGGTCCATAAAGGGAACTGTAGAGAGGGAAGACTGCGCTATATCAAGGGGCTTCAAAGGCAATGAAGGAGGAGAATAAGTAGGAGTCTTTGACAAAGGGTGATCACCTCCCAAGGAAGGATAGGTCCTGGGGGGCGGGATACCTCTGGCCAAAAGCACTTGATCCACAAGATTTAACACGTCATGTTCAGAGAGGCTTCTAGTGGATTTCATGGACACGGCTGAGGGAGAGTCAGGTCTATCCAAAGATGGGGCAATCTCGGTGCCCACCTCACCAGTCTGCACTGAAAATAACAGGGTCATAAGGGACTGAACTACAGGTGCCTGCACCGAGGAAATCATTGGTGCCGAAGTCATGGTCTGCACTGACAATAAGGTCAGTGCCGAAGTGGTTGTCAGTGCCGAGGCTGTGACCAAAAAAATCAGCGTCAATAACTGAGGTGTCGGTTCCGTGTAAGGTGTCAGAGCCAATGTGGTTACATTCTGCACCAACTGGATAGTCGGTGCTGGTAGAGAGGTCTGAATCAAGGAGCCCCTCGGTATCGATATGGTAAAAGGCATGCTAGTCGGTGCCGAAATCAAGGTCTAGGCACCGAAAGCGATGGAGCCGAAAGAGTCAGATCCGATGTAGAAAGCTTAACCTTCTTGGGTCTTGGTTGGTGGAAGTCCCCAGCCGGGGACGAAGGAAGAGACCTGGTCTTTGTGTGATCATCAGTTTTTTTCTTTTGGGATCTTGGAGGGGTTGAAGCCTCCGACCCAGAAATACCCTCTGAAAAGGGAGATTTGAGTAGTCCCTTCAGTAACACTTTATTTTTCCTCTCAAACAATGTCCTGTTAGAGAAGTTCTTACAAATTCCACAGGGTGGATCAACTGATAAATGAGACACACCCAAGTACTAGACACAAGACAGAATGTGCATCTGAAGTAGGTAATTTATGTCCACAATCTGAACATCTCTTAAATCCTGGACTACCTTTTTTATCTGCCATGATAGGAAAGAAGGAAATCAGAAAGAATACCAGCAATGGTACAAGAAATACCCGAAGGTAATAAAGAAAAGGAGTCTACCAACGATGGTAAAGAAGAAAATACCTCGCGGTAAAAAGGGTTGAAAAATTTCAAGAAAGGATAGTTGCTAAATGCGATAAGGTAAGAGAAAACAATTCAGTAACTTTTCTGAGAGAAAAAGTTGTTTTAGTCTAGTACGACAACAAAATATTGTACTTCACTCAAGAGAAGTAGCTTGACACAACCGAATGGCAATGCGGCAAACGAAATCTGAGATAACAGGGAGAGGGGAATTCTGGGTAAGAGTTCAGCTCGAGAGTTTGTAACTGATGTGAGCTTGAAAGATGGACAGCTCGGTTCTGAGGTCAGAACCGATACCCATACGTAAGGAATGAACGAAGATTAACAATATCAGATAGCATCCTATAGCAATTTGTCCCTCAGGTGTACTTTGTAAACTTTCTTTTAACGTATAGGGCCCATGCTTGTAATGATTAAAGTAAGATGCTAAATTTTTTCCATTTCTAAAGGAAAATTGGCATCTATCCCCTATTATTCCAGAAAGTTTACTGTCAGCCATTAATATATTCCAGTTACGCTGCACACTGTCCATTAGTGCCCCAGTGTTCCAGTTATGCTGCACTGTCCATTAGTGCCCCAGTGTTCCTACCGAAGGTCTTAACAAACCTAAAGGTACTTCCTTGTGTATCAACCTTACTTTTATATTGTAGGAGGCTACCTCTCTCAATATTATCTACCTTAGTTTTTAGCTTGTAGAATATAACCTGCTTTGTAACCTCTTTCTTTAAATCTATTAGTCAGGTCATCCCTGAAATGCTTGCATGTCATTCTCCGAGCATATATGTTTAATCCTCAAACTGAGATTTGGGAACATTTTTGCAAATATGTGATGGGTGACAGCTGGTGGCATGGAGAAGGGAATTATATTCAGGGAATTTACAGTAAACTTCTGTTATCAGAGTGTTGTCAGGAGCTTTGATAACCATGACATCTAAAAAAGTAATCAGTTCTTTATCTTGGTTTACCGTCCCCCATTTATTTTCATTCAGATAACCAACAAATTCCTTAAGATGTTCCTCATCCGATCTCCATACCATCCAGCAATCATCTAAATATCTTTTCCAGATGTCTATTTCTTCTATATACAGATTTGGGGAGCTATCATATATGATTTGCTCCTCTATATATCCCATAAATAGATCAGCATATATGGGAGCAAATGATGCCCCCACTGCTGTACCTTTAATCTGTAGATAGCATTTATCTTGATAGAAAAAGACATTTTTTGTGAGTACATGCTCGGTGAGACAAAGAAGAAGCATATTAAAGCCAGGTTGGTATAGCTCTGACTTATGTAATCAATATTCTAATGCTTCTATACCAGCCCAGTGTGGAATGTTGGTATATAGGGCTTTAACATCTAAGGTACAGAGTAATCAACCTGCCTCCAACTGCATTTCAGAGATGACCTGAGGAAATTCTATAGTATGCTTTAGAGGGGCCCTCGCCTATTTGAGTAGAGGTTTTAAATATCTGGTAAGATATTGGGACAACGGCTCCGTAAGGGAACCCTTTCTGGATACTATAGGTCAACCTGGAGTATTACAAATGTCTTTATGAATTTTCGGTAAGAAATATATATATACTAATTATTAGGATCAGAAATAATAAATTGTTTCCTAATAGTATCAGTAATAATACCCTCTTCCACTGCTAGAGATAAAAAATCATCAAGCTGCTTCTTGAAATGTATAGTGGGATTGTATGTGAGATGTACATAGTGTCGACTGTCGACTATCTGCAAGTTGTTTATTAGCTTCCTGATCATATTGTTTCCAGTCTTGCACAACCACTGCCCCTCCTTTATCAGCCCTTAGAATGATTATTTCATGGTTGTTGGCTAATCTAGAAATAGTAGTCATCTCAGCCTTAGATACATTATCAATGTTAGAAGTGATTAACAAAAGAGAAAGGGGCTTTTTTCAGGCTATTTTAAAAGCTGAGGTTACCCACTATTGTAATGACTTGAATGTTCATATTGAACCACGTGTTAATTCTGAAGGAGTGTCGGGTGATAACACTGATATTAGATAAGTCAGTGTCAACAATTTTCGTTCAGCTTTTATTACTACCTACAATTTGGCAAGTAATGATATTTTCAGGATTTTAAATAAGAATTACATAAGTCTATCCTCATGTAATGAGGTTAGACAATGTACAGGTGAAAAACCTATTGTAGTCTATAGAAAAGGCCAATCCTTGAAAAATATGCTTGAAAGCAGCAACCAGGTTCAAACTGCTGGCTATATGAAAAAGTGTGGATCTTGCAATTATTGCCAATATAATGGAAGGATCAAAATTTAATATCAATGGCATAAGAGTATTGTTGAAGAAAAAGTGTAGTTGTCATACAGAAAAGGTTAAAACAGTACTATGCAGAAAATGCCCAATAGCAACCAGAATACCTCTGCAAACACAGTAAAGGCAAACAAAACTCCAGAAAAAATGCTGAGGTTAGGCTCCAGTGTCCAAATCAAAGTAAAAAAGCAGTCTTCAGTCTTCAATAAAGGTAAAAAAGCAGACTTGAATCGAAGAATAAAAGTGTAAGAAGTCTTCTTTGTGGTTTACCTTTGTTAGTATACACCTGAGGAAGCAATATGTGAAAGCGCTTGTGTGACAATAAAGAAGACTTCTTACACTTTTATTCTTCGATTCAAGTCTGCTTTTTTACCTTTATTGAAGACTGAAGACTGCTTTTTTACTTTGATTTGGACACTGGAGCCTAACCTCAGCATTATACAGAAAAGGTTGTTTACTGTGCCTTCTGTTGCAAATGTTCTTGTTTTTACATTGGAAAGACGGAAAGGAAACTAAAGAATCATATTTATGAACATCTGAGAGATATTAAACTAAGGAAAGATACTAATGCCTTGGCAAAACACTGTAATGAATGGCCTGGTCAAAGTTTTAAATGTACTGTTATTGACCCTATGGAATCTAATCCAAGGGGAGGACCATGGCCACTGCACCTTGAAAGGAATGAAGCCTTATGGCAATTGAGAACAATGCAACTCAATGGCCGGGTCTAAATTAATCTATCTCAATTACTTGTTTTTTAAAACTAAAGGCTTTAGATAGATAACCTTTTATGAATATGAATAAGTTAAATGCTTGAATATGAGTGAAAATTCTGAATTTGATGGAGATATATATATATATATATATATATATATATGTGTGTGTGTGTGTGTATGTGTGTGTGTTTTTTTTTAAGTTGAGAGTATATATATTCACTAGGGTGCTAACATTACATGTGTATATAGTATTTATGGCATATGTAAATTAAAGTAAGTGCTTCTTTTTTAATTATTCAATGTCAGGAAAATATGTATTGTGTGTATGCTTAATGCTAATTAGAAACCAAATAAGTTAACACGTTTTTCATTCTATTTTATATGCACTGTTTTATATATAGTTGAGTTTCATACGAGACTGAAAAGATGCTTTTTTGAAACTGCAGTGTGCTTTCTGAAACTTGCAAGATGCCCTCTGACCTAGTAATTGCTAGCACAGCAATATTCATGTTTATGCCTCTTGGAAATGTACTTGAAAAGCAGGTGCTTATCTGTTAGGTCAGGAGAGAATAAATTAACAATGCTATATCCTGTAAATGTAATGATTTTAAACAAATCAGCTCTGTTCGAAGTATGAGAACATGTGCAGCTGCAGAAGTTTAGAGATAGTATAGACAAAGCATTGTTAGAGAAATGAACTGCTTGCTTTGTGCTTGAATTAGCCATAGTACCTTGAATGGTAACATTGCATGTATCTAACCGGTGGTAGCCAAGGCCACGTTGTTTTCCTTAGGAAGTTTCTCACAAAAATTGATAAATCAGCAGAATTTTATGAAAGCAATTATTAGTAAATGATGATGACAAAACTTGTGATTTACTACGTCAGCTTGGTAGGCAATGTCTTATTAGAAAGAGTATAAAAATGTAAGCATTTCCTGTTTCTAGTTAGACAAACTCTGTATTAGCATGTTTTTGTCTCCTTGCTGCAAGATTAAAGTGCCTTAACCTGATAATTTTTAAAGAATATTTTTCCTTTGACAGTTTGGTCCTTCGGACAGGAAAGTACCTCTCACTCTAGGCCCAGGTCAGAATTGGGCCCAGTGGCATGTACCCGTACGGAGAAGAGGCCACATCGGCTCTTCTGTTTTGAAAGACCTCCAACTGAATTGTCGTTCGAAAGAGGCCAGCCACTGTTTCTGATCTGGGATTGTAGGACGAGTCAACGTTCCGGTGGATCAACTCACGGAGGATCAGGTAAGGAGGAATTTACCTTTTTTCTGTTTTAGATCAGGGACTTGTTACAGTATTGTTTTGTCAGGGAGATTTGCATGTGCAGATCAGGGACAAAAAGATTGTTGTCTTGTCATAGATCAGGGAAATAGAATAGGTAGACAGTTATTCTAGATAAACTGTGAAAAGGTGTAAAATCGTGGTACCACGTGATAAGAAGGGTTACGTAACAATTTTTAGCTTAACTAAGGCAACATGGGAAATCAGTGCACGAAAAGTTCCCGAGACCCACCCCTAACCTAAGACGCAAAATATATGCAATTACAGCGTGCCAATAATGTTAAGTATTATACAAAATGGGTTGATAAATACAAATTTAATGGCAATTTAGATAAATCTTCACTTATTAAACTTGTTAGACAACTTAAAACAGACGCGAAAGGTCAGCTAAAAAAGCAACGGCAATTAGGAGTCCCTCAGGCACATAGGTGACTAGAGGAAGCAAATCGCAGGGAACAAAAGATTAAAAATTCAAAAGCGATGTTCTTAGATAAAGAAGATAATAACCTGGTAATAGCGACAGCCCCTCCTCCGCCCCCTCCGCATCCTTTACCGGAATATGAAGCGAGTGGACAAGCTGATCCACCTCCGCTATACCCAGCTGTTCCTGCAAAATCAAAACCGTTTGTCAGGGATCCTATCGAGACCAGGTCTCGAACATGCAACTTGAGAGGGGATATTGAATTGTATGAAATAAATAGAAATTCACAAGCTATGAGTGAGGAAGAGATATGTCCACTCATAGAAGTACCAAATCCACAGGCAGGACAGGATCAGACTCTCCTTGTATATAGACCGTGGACACCGGAAGACATCCGGAAAGCCACAGAGGGAATTCCCCATCCAAAAGTTAATTTTAGGAAATTCTTAGAAGACTTACAGGGCATGAGATTAAGTTACCATTTGAATGGAGAAGTAGAAAAAGTAGTTAGACAAACTGTAGGTCCAGATTGGCACATGATCAGTGGCAACTGGAATCCCTGTGATGCAGAGCTTAGACCACTCCCACATAGTAATGCAGAACTGGACAACAGAGTGAAAGGTCTGACGGACCGAATCTCTGAGAAATGGAAGCCTAGGGCTGATTGGTCTTGCATTAATCAATGCATACAACAAGAAGGTGAAACTGCTGATAGATATTACGCCAGATTATTAGAATGTTTTAATAACCATTGTGGAATGCAGGTACCTGAAGACCAAACACATGATTCCCCATATGAGCAACAGCTAAAGAATGCATTCTTAAAAGGCAGTATTGCTCCCATTAGCAGCTTTATTACAAAGCACATGGTAGATCATCGTACAAGTAGATTACAGTCATTACTTGAATATGCGAGACATGCCTCAGAAAATACAGTATCCCTTAAGAAAGGGTGCAGAAATATGAATCAAACCTATAATAGCAGCCTTACTTAGGGAAGGAGTCTTAATAGAATCTCCTGATTCACCATGTAATACACCCTTATTTCCTGTTAGGAAAGCAAATGGGGAATGGCGTATGGTCCAAGATTTACAAGCTGTGAATGATGCAGTTATACCTAGGGCACCAATGGTGCCAGATCCACACACTTTATTGAATGATTTGAAACCTCAACAGAAGTATTTTTCTGTGGTAGATATTAGCATTGCATTTTTCTCAATACCGATGCACCCAGACAGCCAACATTGGTTTGCATTTACATTTCAGGGGAAACTGTATACATATACGAGACTACCACAGAGATATTGTGAAAGTCCAACAATATTCGCACAAGAAATGGCAAGTAACCTGGCGGGATTTATCCCACCGAAAGGTAGTCAGATTTTACTTTATGTAGACGACATCCTGCTGGCAGCCCCCACCCACCAAGAATGCAGAGAGGATACCATAGCATTATTACAATTTTTAGCTACTCAAGGACACAAGGTAAATAAGGAAAAACTGCAACTTTGAAAAAAACAGGTTAAATACCTGGGATATGTGATATCCAAAGAAGGCAGAATACTAGATGAAGACAGAAAAACAGCAATATTACAAGCACCTAGACCAACTACCAAGAAGGAAATTATGTTGGAGTTGGATACCAAACTATGCTTTGGAGTCTGCTCCGCTGACTAATTTGATATTCAAAAAGCCGATGGCAGCACAGGATTTATTACAGTGGACACCAGAAGCAGAATCAGCTTTCTGCAAACTAAAACAACTGATAGCTTCTTCCTTAGTTTTAGGATTACCAAACTATCATAAGCGATTTTTCCAAACTGTAGACTGTAAGCAAGGTTATATGACATCAGTGTTAACACAACAGCATGGGGACAAACAATGCCCCATAGCTTACTATTCATCACAGTTAGATCCAGTGGCACGATCCTTGCCCCACTGTGTACAAGCAGTAGTCGCAGCTGCAATGGCAGTGCAGGCTTCAGCCTCAGTAGTATTGTTCCACCCTCTCACACAGAGTGCCTCATGCAGTCGCGATTATTTTACTGCAAGAAAAAGTAGCATATTGCTAGACATCTTTCCTGTATGACTATACTGTTGAGCCAACCTCATATGACAATTTAACGATGCACAACTTTGAAACTGTCAACCTTGCTCCCAACCCCTGCAGATGGCAAACCACACTGCTGCCTGCAAGAGATTGAGCAAAAGACACTATCTAGAAAAGACCTTACAGATGTTCCCTTGGATGATGCCAAGGTGACATACTATGTGGACGGCTCATGCAGAAGGGGTCCTATAGGACAGAATCTAGTGGGGTATGCAGTAGTTTCTGATTCCGAGATTTTAGAAGCGAAGTCATTACCACACAACTCATCTGCACAAGCAGCAGAATTGATTGCCTTGACGAGGGCATGTACCTTAGCAAAAGGTAAGAAAGTAAACATTTTTACTGAGAGTCAGTATGCTTTTTCTACTGTACATGTTTTTGCGCAGCAGTGGAAAAATAGAGGAATAATAACATCTACTGGTAAACCAATTAACCATGCGCAATTTATTTTAGATCTGTTAGACTCTATTCAGTTACCTCAAAAAGTAGCTATTTGTAAATGCATAGCTCATACCAAGCAACAGGATAGAATTTCAAAAGGTAATGCGAGGGCTGATACAGCTGCAAAACAAGCAGCTTCAGAAGTTTTTCTTTTGAGTGAGGAATTACAACCATCTGAAATTTTAGATTTAGAAATGTTGAAAACAATGCAGACACTTACTACAAATGCAGAAAAAGAAAAGTGGATAAAACGAGGAGCAATCCTTGAGAAGGGACTGTACATCTCCAAAGAAAAGAAACCAATCTTACCATCTAACTTGCTTAGATATGCAGCTTTGTTGAGCCATGGGCAGAGCCATGTCTCAACAGGGGGGATGGTACAGTTAGTGAATCGAGTGTTTACGACATATGGATTTACTAATTACACAAAAAATGTTTGTGCAGCATGCCATGTTTGTAACAAGCATCATGCACAAGGGCATTGAAACCTAAGCAAGGGAGTTTCCCTATACCACCGTATCTGTTTCATACTATTTGTATGGATTTTATAGAACTGAACAAATGCAAAAATAAGAAGTACTGCCTTGTCATTATAGATATGTTTTCCAAATGGGTGGAAGCTTTTCCAACTAAAAATCCAGATGCAGCTACTGTTGCAAAAGTCCTTGTTAAAGAAATTATTCCTAGATTTGGCATACCGGAAAAGATTTATAGTGACAATGGCACACACTTTGTAAATCAAACTATACAACAACTTAGTCGCTATTTCGGGATATCGTTAAAAAAACATTGTGCGTACCACCCCCAATCTGCAGGATTAGTAGAGGCATAATGGGGTGTTGAAGAATAAACTTAGAAAGTTGATTAGTGAGACACAAAATAACTGGGTGCACTGTTTACCTCTGGCACTGTTGAGCATGAGAACTGTTCTAAATGCAAAAGGGTCAACTCCTTTTGAAGTTCTGTTTGGGAGGGCATATTATACACCTCAATGGAAACCTCTCATGTCTGCAGAGCAGGAGGCTGACAGTTCACTTGCAGGGTATATGAGGCGATTTATGAATAACGAACTTTTGCAGTTAAATTCGGTTTCAGATAAAGAGCAGACTAAACCATCGGAAGCAGCAGTAGCCCCAGGCACCTGGGTCTGGGTGAAGATAGTGAAGAGAAAAAACTGGAGTTCTCAGAAGTGGGAAAGGCCGTACCAGGTATTACTGTCGACACCCACTGCAGTCAAGATCGCGGAGCGAACATCCTGGACTCATTTGACACACTGTAAACTGGTTAAGAACTTTGAACTGGGCAAAAACCTTGTTACTGTTGTACAACGAGAACAAAATGACCAGGTAGAGCAAATAGAGACACTAAACAATCTCAGAAAACTTGCATGATTATTCTGGTAGCTATACTGATAACATTGTTCTTTTTGTTGTGGCCTTTCCTTTTTCCTGCCACAAAAGTTGAACTGATTAAACGTGATGAACCGAACATAGACTGGCACCCAAACTTTAACACTTATCAGGCAATTACACGTGTTTATGCTGAGACTTTTAATGTTTCGAACTGCTGGATCTGCACAGCCATACCAACAGCATACGGGGGTTATAAATGACTGCTATCCCCCTAGGGGTCAATGAGACCTGGGAAAATCTGGTTTATGACACAGTCTCTATTAAAGCATATGATAAGGTAGCACTGTATTTGCCTGTGACACAAAAGGGAATTGTATGTTTTTATAAGAATGACACAATTCAAGTGGGTTGGAGCAAGTGTAATGTGACTGTACATTATAAATGTTATACTAAAGCAAACAACATGGGTGAAACGTGTAGTTCGAATTATGACTCATTTTTTGCGTCCATGCATAAGACTATTAACCAAGTGCAACGTAATCCTGTACTTTTTAAACAGTTATCTGTAATAGATAAGAAAATGTTTCATGCAGGGCAGCCATTTCGTAACAAAGTAACTACTAAGGTAGAGGATTGTTATTTTGTGTGTGGTAAAAAAGCATATAAATGGTTACCTGAGAATTGGTCCGGCAGTTGTTTTTTGGGGTACCTGGTCCTGGCCATATGACACACTGCGGTCTTGCCTCAGGGAAATATTCGAAATACCCGAGGTGTGGCCAAAAAAGCTGTTAAAAAGCCTGAAAATCCAGTGGGACAGATCGAGGCGGGCTGGAAAGACCATCATACTGTGGGTACCAAACTGACGCACATGGACTTGAGTGATGCTGTCATATCATGGGCAGGCATATTACCTGCATATGGCGCAGTTAAATCGATTTGGGAGCTGCGAAAAAGTACAGTTTTGTACCTACCATAAATGTAGATGTTCGAAGATCCACATTGCTGCAGTCCTTACACTTGGGTAGTCCGCTGTCCTCGGTCGGCCCGAATATCAAAGTAATAGGCTGACGTCGGTCAAGGCGCATAAGACTGACATCAGGACGTCAGGGTACATATGCGCATGACCGACGTCATATCCTCAGTCTTTTCTTTCCCCAGATGTCAGAAGACCCTAAACAGAAAGGTCAAAACCAAAAGACAACAAAAAACAACCAAACACCCGTGTACTAACTATATGTACAATATATACAATATTTACAATATGTACAACCCACACCACACAACCGCCTCTAACTACAGAGGGGAAGGAGGGAGGGTAAATTGGACTGCAGCAATGTGGATCTTGAACATCTACATTTATGGTAGGTACAAAACTGTACTATGTTCTTCATCTCACATTGCTGCAGTCCTTACACTTGGGTAGAATCCCAAAGCAGAGAAAGGGAGGATGGCACAACTAAAAGCAGTAGGGGCTGCCAAAATGCCCTGTAAAATTGCAGTGGCAAAACCAGCCCTCGATTTAGAGTAAAGTGGAAGGTGATAATGCTTAGAGAAAGTATGCACTGAACTCCAAGTAGCAGCCTCCAAAATATCTTTAGTTGCTACCCCTTAGAAAGGCTGTAGAAGTGGCAGTAGCCCTAGTGGAATGAGGCCTAATCCCAGCTGGAATCTCCTTACCATGATGGGAATAACAGAAAGCAATACACAACCCAATCCACTTAGAAATAGTTTGTTTTGACACAGGCTTGCCCTGAGAACTCAAAGCAAAAGAAACAAATAACTGCTGAGACTGCCTGAACCCTTTAGTTCTGCTCAAATAATATCGCAACTGCCTGTGTATATCCAAAGTGTGCAAAATCTTTTCCCCTTTATTTTGGGGTTTGCATAAAAGGTAGGCAAATGAATAGTTTGGTTTAAAGCCACACTAGAAACCACTTTAGGCATAAAGGAAGGATTAGTACGCAAAGATACCCTATCCTTATGGAAAATTAAGAAAGGCTCAACTGCCATAAGGGCCTGTAATTCAGAAACCCTTCTCGCAGAGGTAATGGCTAACAAAAAGCAGTCTTCCATGATAAATATTTCAACTCAGCAGTAGCTGCAGGCTCAAAAGGTTGTAGAGTGAGTTTCTCCAACACAAAATTGAGATCCCAAGCAGGAGTAGGAGCTCTCCGTGGGGGTCTTATATTCTTTGCCCCTCTAAGGAATTGCTTAAACAAAGGATGAGAAAACAATGGTGGGTCACAGTCATAGTGAGCAGAAATTGCTGCAGCATGAATCTTAATAGAAGAGAAGGACAAACCTTTGTCCAGTAACTCAGTAAGATATTGAAGAGCCACACTTAAATTAGGCTTAGAAACATCAAATGCTTTTGCTGCACTCCAAAATAAAAATCTCTTCCATTTATCTGAGTACACTTTCCTTGTACTAGGCCTTCTGGCCTCCAAAATAACATTCAAAACTTGCTGTGGAAGCTGAGACCCTCCAGGGTTTAAAACAGAATATGCCAGGCTGTCAGGTGAAGAGAGTGAAGTTTGACATTGAGTAGATGACTGTTCTCCTGAGACAGCAGGTGTGGAATCGAAGGTAAAGGCCATGGAGGCTCCCGTACCAGACTTCTCAGTAGTGGGTACCAGTGCTGTCGAGGCCAATCTGGAGCTATTAAAATCATCTTTGGCTTGTCCTGTCTGACCTTCAGAAGTACCTTTGGGAGGAGAGGCAGAGGTGGAAAGCCATACACATGAAGATTGCTCCAATTGAATGAAAGAGCATCCACTTTCCAAGCTGTGGGATGAAAACTTTTTGTGCAAAACTTTGGCAGCTGGTAGTTCAGTGGAGAAGCGAACAGATCTATGTCTGGAGTTCCCCATGACACTGTCAATTTCTGAAAAACATGAGGATCCAATTTCCACTCGTGGGGATCCATAATTTGTCTGCTCAACACATCTGCTAAGGAGTTCTGTGCTCCGGCAGAAACCTTGCCTGAAGATTTAGCTGTAAACTGAGAGCAGTTTCCCACAAAATCATTGCTTGTCTGCACAGAGGATAAGAATGTGTTCCCCCTTGCTTGTTGATGTACCACATGACAGTTGTGTTGTCTGTTAGAATCAACACCTGCCCTGGAAGAAGTAAATCCTTGGAAGCTATTAATGCAAATTGGACTGCTAACATCTCCTTCAAGTTGATATGTAGATGTAGAAGTCTGGCAGGCCACGTGTCTTGTATCCACTTTCCATTTAGATGAGCTCTCCAAGCTTTGTCTGAGGCATCTGTCGTTAGAATCTGACTCGCCTCTGGCCGGGTCACAGAGAGTCCCTTGTTTAGGTGACATTCCTGAGCCCACCACAAAAATTCCTTTTGAATGCAAGGTATTATCTGAATGACAGTGTCCATATCTTGGCAGTGCTGTGTCCATACATTTTGAGATACCATTGTAGCTTCCTCATATGCAGTTTGGCATTGGGAAGCACCAGAATACAAGATGCCATGAACCCCAAGGCTTGAAGGACTGTCCTTGCAGTCAGCCTGGACTGATGAGACAATTGATGGAAGTAAAGAGAAAGATTCTTTTGTTTGTCCGGGGTCAAAAGGCCATCTGGGATGCTGTATTCAGTCTCACACCCAGAAAGCACATGTCCTGAGAGGGTACTAGACTGGACTTTATTTCGTTCACAGAATACCCCAGGCATCTTAGCACTGCTATCACATAGTGTAAATGATGAAGAAGTTCGTCCTTTCATTGAGCCAGAATCAGGCAATCGTCCAAATAAGGATAGATCTGTATTCCTCTTAGCCTGAAGAAAGCTATCACTGGAGCCAGAACCTTCGTGAACACTCTGGGTGCAGTAGATAAGCCAAAGGGCAATGCAGAGAACTGATAATGAGAAGTCCCAGCCCGAAAACGTAGATACTTCCTGCAACTTAGCCTGATAGGAACATGAAGGTAAGCCTCCTTGAGATCCAGAGTCACCATCCAGTGATCTTTGCCCAGCAGAGGTAAAAGCTGTTGTAACGTCAACATTTTGAACTTGGGAATGCCCAGATAAGTGTTGAGGATAGATAAATCCAAAATTGGTCTCCACGTGTTCCCCTTCTTTGGTACTAGGAACAGGCGAGAATAAAATCCTAGGCCCACTTCTGACAGAGGGACCGGTTGTATGGCCCCTATTTGGAGCAGCAGAGAAATTTGTTTGTGAACCTCTATTCTTTGCTGAGGAGGAATGTCCGGCATGCCTTTGAAAGGAGGCAAGGTATGGAAATAAAACCTGTAACCTTGGTGTATGATATCCAATACCCATTTGTCTAGGGTAATCAAACTCCAATTTTCCCTGAAGAGTGCCAACCTTCCTCCCAAAGGTGCTGCCAGGCAAGAAGGATCTGGCAGCTGAAAAGGTAGGTCATTGGGCCTGTTTACGAAAGGACTGGCCCCTGCCCTCACCTGAAGATTGTGCAGGAGAACTCCCTGTTCTAGGTCTGAAGGAGCTCTGAGCTCTGCCCCTACCATGTCTAGATCTACCCCTAGACTGAGAATCATAAGAAGGGTACGTCCACCCCTTAGCAGGCCAATTCCTACTAAACTTCGGAGGCTGGACTTGCAAAAAATCTTTAACAGTCTGCATAGACTTAGCCTTGTCTTCCATTTTCTTCAAGACTGACTCCACAGGAGAACCAAACAACACATCAGACTGTAAAGGAGCATCCAAAATCCTTGTCTTAACATGTTCAGATAAATTCTGATCCCTCAGCCAGGCGTGCCTGCGAAGCACTGACCCAGTGGCAGCCACCCTAGACGAGGCTTGTATAGCATCAAAATCACATTGTAAAGAATGCTTACCCACCTGTTCAGAGACATGTACCAAATCTTGTAATTCTTTACACTCAATGCCTTCCGCCAGAGCATCTACCTTAGACTTTAGTTGAGAAAGAAGATAGTTTTGATATTTTAACATGTGAAACTGGAAATTCAAAGCCCTCATAGCTAAGGTGGAAGAAGTATAGACTTTCTTTCCCCATCTATCCAAAGCTCTGGCCTCTTTATCTGGAGGAACCGGATTTTTTACAACCGAGGCCTTGACACCCTTAGGTCCCTGACTAACAGTTTCTGGGTCCGCCCTAGGACTCTTATAAAGATATTTATGAGCCTCAGGCACCCTATAATACCTATCCGGTTTAACAGGAGCAGGAGGCAAGGAATCAGGATTAAGTGAAGCCTCCGCAAACACATCTTCCACAACGTCCAGAACAGGAGGTATAGCCAAAGGCCTATGCTGGGGTAAAAGCAAAAATTCCCTAAGCCTTTTCCCGGAATCAGAGAAGTCCTGACCTTCCCGCTTAAAATGCTCCCTCATGGAGTGAAGAGTTTCTGAAAAAGAAAAATCCTCTGGAATAGAAGCAGAAGGAGTGGAATCATCTGCCTCAGAATCAGAATAAGGATCATACTCCTGCAAGTCTTCAGCCGAAGACTCTGAAACATCTGAAGCCTGCTCAAAACTCCCCAACTCTGGCTCCACCCTAGGCCTCTTATCTGGGGGGGGCAAAGAACCCCTAATCAAGGTAATTAAATCTTCTGCCATTTTAAGCATGTGCTTCTTGGGCACAGATCCTGAAGAACTAGGAGTAACACCAACAGAAGCTAAACCTGGCCTGCCTCTGGGAGAAGCCTTAGAAACAGAAGGAGAGGGCCTAACCACCCTAGGAAGGGAGGGGAGTACAGTAACCTGAGAAGCCCCTTCAGCCTGACCTGCCTCCTGAGAGGCCACATCCTGCAATAACGAGGTCTCCCCCTGGGCCTCCAGAGAAGCCTCCGGTGGAACCACCGGTTCCACTGACGCCTCTAAAGAACCGGCGTCCGGTACGGACGACTCTTCTTGCCTGGGCTTAGCTGCCTTGTCTTTACGCTTCTTCGAAGAAGCGGGCGTCGGAGCATCCGACGGCATGTTATAATTGCACCGCTTCCCAAAGACCAACCTGGCACAATCTAACCTTCGCTTAATAGTGCGCTTATTGAACCTAGCACAAAAGCGACACCCAACAACGTCGTGCTCAGGCCCCAAACAAGGAATACACAAAGTATGATAATCTCTATGCGGTATTTGTTTCCCACAAGAAATACAGTTACTCACTTTTTCTGACATCCGGTAAACCACTGAGGCAAGAAAAAAACAAAATATTCCCCAACGGGGTACTTAGCCAACTTTGACTCGGTCTGAAACTCCGAATTGAAAATTTCAGAACGCCGAACGGCACTTGCAATGCTGCTTCTGCATCGGACCATGCGGCAAAAAAGACTGAGGATATGACGTCGGTCATGCGCATATGTACCCTGACGTCCTGATGTCAGTCTTATGCGCCTTGACCGACGTCAGCCTATTACTTTGATATTCGGGCCGACCGAGGACAGCGGACTACCCAAGTGTAAGGACTGCAGCAATGTGAGATGAAGAACATCTGTCTAAACTTCTCAAAGTAATGAGTAATGCAACTTTTTCTGCTCTTGAACTGATAACTGATTAACTGAATGCTATGAGAACTGTAGTGCTCCAGAACCGAATGGCTCTTGACTTCACCCTAGCGGCGAGGGGTGGTACGTGCGCTTAAATCAAAGAAGAGTGCTGTGCGTATATACCAGATTATCAGCATGAAATTAATGACCACCTTGAGGTGATACAGCAAGTGTCGGCCATGACCAAGCCAGGCCCAAACCCTCTGACGGACTTTTTCCAGAATTTGTTTGGGGGGGGGGTTCCATCCTAATGAACATCTTGATTGTCATTTGTTTGGGTTTGCTCCTGATAGGAGCTTGTATTTGTTGTGGTATCCCCTGCATGAAAAAATTAATCAAAGAATTTATAGATCAGTTTCTGAGACTATGTACCAAAGTACTGAATTTGAAGAACTGTTAGAATGTGAAACACTTTCATAAAGTTTTAAACTGAACGATGACTTTAACTGCAAATCCTGAATGGAAGAGGTTAGGAAAAGAGGCAAACTGTTTATTATTTTTGAAAATAGAATTAAAAAGTATTAACAGGGGGGAAATGTCAGGAAAATATGTATTAATGTGTGCATGCTTAATGCTAATTAGAAACCAAATAAGTTGACATGTTTTTCATTCTATTTTTTATGCACTGTTTTATATATAGTTGAGTTTCATATGAGACTGAAAAGATGCTTTTTTGAAACTGCAGTGTGCTTTCTGAAACTTGCAAGATGCCCTCTGACCTAGCAATTGCTAGCACAGCAATATTCATGTTTATGCCTCTTGGAAATGTACTTGAGAAGCAGGTGCTTATCTGCTAGGTCAGGAGAGAATGAATGAACAATGCTATATCCTGTAAATGTAATGATTTTAAACAATTAGCTCTGTTCGAAGTATGAGAACATGTGCAGCTGCAGAAGTTTAGAGATAGTATAGACAAAGCATTGTTAGAGAAATTAACTGCTTGCTTTGTGCTTGAATTAGCCATAGTACCTTGAATGGTAAGGTAACATTGCATGTATCTAACCGGTGGTAGCCAAGGCCACGTTGTTTTCCTTAGGAAGTTTCTCACAAAAATTGATAAATCAGCAGAATTTTATGAAAGCAATTATTAGTAAGTGATGATGACAAAACTTGTGATTTACTACGTCAGCTTGGTAGGCAATGTCTTATTAGAAAGAGTATAAAAATGTAAGCATTTCCTATTTCTAGTTAGACAAACTCTGTATTAGCACGTTTTTGTCTCCTTGCTGCAAGATTAAAGTGCCTTAACCTGAACCTACCGTGTTTTGATCATTTTTAAAGTATAGTTTTCCTTTGATATTCAATTATACATATTACCATATATTCATTTATGGTGGTACTGCGGTAGCATTGTCGCCTCACAGTAAGACGCTGTCCGGTTCGACTCTCAGCTAGAGCATCTTCTGCATGTCGACCTGCGTGAATGGGCATTCCTTTGTTGAAGGCTGTGCGTCAGGGCTGGCAACTTGGTAAGTTAAAAATCAACTGCCAATCATTAGCGGACCGGAGTTCCGCTGTGGCGACCCCTAACCGGGAAAAGCCGAAAGACACAACAACAACAACCATATATTCATTTAATAGTGTCTACTATAAGTGTTTTTAGAATGAATTTATTTCCTATGGCATTTTTACAAAACTTTACAATATTTTTATAGTATTTATGATCATTAATTCATAGTTTATAGTATTTATATATTCATATACTGACACGTTTTGTATGTATTCAGTATTTTTATTCTATACACACACACACACACACACACACACACACACATATATATATATATATATATATATATATACTTTTTTGATCCTGTTCTTTTTCGAGCTTTTAAGCTTTGTTAAGCTTGATAATGTTCCCTTCTAAGTCTGACAACATATTTTGTGTGTCTAGTATATAGTGATAGATGCTGTTATTGTTTATATACATTTTTGGGGGATATATATCTTTAAACAATGCATTTTATCTATTTATGAATTACTCATGAGTTCTGAATGGTGATTGGTGTACCATTTGATTACCACCTAATTGTTATGCTTTAAAAGCACTCTTTTAATGGACATGCTCTATCTTGATAAAGTCTCTGACATTGGAGACGAAAGTGCTTGACTATATATATATATATATATATATATATCTATATATTTTATTTTATTTTTTTTTTTCGGCTAAATAAAAGTGTTCTTTAAGAATTCAGATATTGTTTTGGATTGGTTTTCATTGCCATTGCATTTCCACGGGTTCCAATTACCTACACAAACTTCCAAAATTTCTAACACCAGAAGTTCAAACCTGGAAGTTCAAAAGGTGAAAATGTCGAAGCCGCAGAAGTCCAAATTCTTTCCCAGGGAAAGAATTTGTTTGGACATTTCTGTGGCTTCGACATTTTCTCCACTGTGGTGTGAAGGTTACGGAACGGGTTAAGGTAAGTGTGCGATTGTGACAGATGCTGGGGTTAGGGTGGGGTAAGGTAAGTGTGTGATAGTGACGGACTTTAGGGTTAGGGTTTGGGTTAAGGGGTTAGTGCAAAGGTAGTTGTGTATGTAAGGTTTAGTGTAGGTTTATAAGGTTTTTTGGTGTACTTGTGTTGTGCGTTTTTTGGAACAGCAAATATTTTCCCTGGGAAAAAATTAGCTGTGCTGATGTTTCAATGTTATTACACTTCGATCTTCCAAGTTTGAACATCTGGTGCTCAGCCTTCAGGAATGTCGATAATGTAATATGAACCTGCATTTCCACACTACCGAAGCTTTTTGGTGTGACATTCAACCTAGCTTATAGGGATTTTATATGGTCCCAAGCATAATAAAATGAGTACAGTATAAAACTTGGTAGACAAAACTAAAAGTACTCAAAGTACTCATTCCCCAAGTAGAATATAAAACTGTCACATGATACAAACCCTGAAGGTGAACATTGGATCCACTTGAGTCAATCAAACACCATGGCTTTAGGTGACTTTAATTACCCATCAATAGACTGGTTAAATTACACGTACTTTAACTCATTTGCCCAAAGGCTCCTGGACTTTAACTCCAATACCCTGGACCAGCTGGCTGACCACCCACAAGGGGCTGAAACATCCTTTACCTGGGGCTTTCCAACATGGGGGACCGCTGTACCACCCCCAGTGCATGTTCATCCTTGGTGAGATCCTTCCTCACATCAGTCTCTCTAGAAGTAATTATAACACAAGCCCCCCCCCCCCCCCCCCTTAGCAGCATCTAGACTAAAAAACATCTCCAAGGTCAAATGCAACTTCTTGCATAAAGGCATAAACAGCTTCATAGCCCCTCCCCCTTCTGATGGAAGAGACACATATGCAGTTATATACACCAATGCTTTATATGAGCCCTGTACAGTTATATTAACTCTGCCTTACCTGATAGAACCAAAGCAATATCTTCAAGGAAAAACAAACCTGCCTGGAGGACAACTGCCACTTACAGGCTATACAATAGGAGAAAGAAATTTGTTTAAAAGTACGAACGGTCTCAAAACTGGAAACAATCCCTCCTCAACTTAAACAAGCAAATAAGATTCCTAGTGAAGTCTTCCAAAGCTAACCACAAATCCAAATTAGCTTCCCTCACTAATGATAACCACAAGGCATTCTTTAGTTACATCCATAACCTCAAAGGTAAGGCCCAGATTTGCTCTGAACTCAGTTAATAGTACTACATATACAGAAAATGTGGATATAGCAAACCACTGGCTGACACGTTCAGTGAAAACTTCACTCTCCTTGTCCCCGCCACATATACCCCAAAGCATTCCTACAACCTATCCCCTGCCTAGTATCTCAAAGAAGCAGTTCTTAAATGCCCTCTCCAAGGTCAAAAACACAGCCTCTATGGGACCAGACAACATCCCGGGCTGTGTTCTACATGGGTTAAAACAGGAATTAGCATCACCATTGAGCACACTTTTCAATCACAGCCTAAGCACTAGCTTCTTCCCAGCAGAATGGAAAATAGCAACAGTCATCTCTTTGCACAAAGGGGGTGTATCCACAGATCCCGGGAACTGCAGGCCCATTAGCTTGGCCAGCCTTATCTGCAAGGCGATGAACAAATCATCATGGACCTTATTAACAAAGATACAGGAAATCTCCAAATATTTGACCCCACCCAGCTTGGCTTTGTCAAGGGGAGATCATGCCTGTTAAACTTGGCGAAGTTCAAGACAGTCAAAGCCCTAGATGAGGGCAAATCTGTGCATATGGCCTACCTAGACTTGGCCAAGGCCTTTGACACAATCTCCCACTCACGCATTGTTGATTAACTCACCCAGCTGGGTATCAACCCAGATAGGTTGCACACTGGCTCACTGACAGAACTCTTACAGTCAAAATAGGTGACTCCACCTCCTCCAGCAGACCTGTAACCAGTTGTGTTTCACAGGGATTGGTTCTGGGACCCCTACTGTTCTGAATCTATTTCTCCAAAGTACAGGCTAAAACTAAAGTTTGCTAATGACTGCAAATTGGGAGCGATCATCGAAACCCCTAGCAATGTCAACATCCTGCAAGAAGGTCTTACGCAGACTAATGACTGGTGCCAAAGTCATGGTCTTAAACTTAACACAAAAAATTAATTATCATCCCCTTTGACAAGGGTGATGTTCCTGCAAACTACCATATCAAAAGGAATACTCTTAAGCACACAGACAGTCGTGAGAGATCTGGGCACAGAGGTTGACAGCAACCTCCAGTTCGATCACCATGTCTCTACATTGGTAAGAAGGGCATTTTATATTGTTCATTTCATAAGTAAGGGCATTGCCTCCAAAAAAAAAAAAAAAGAGGCTATATCCCCCCTGTACTCTTCCCTCAGCAGGCTAATGATAAGAGTACAATGCTCCATTTGGTATGTTCCTTTCCAAACACCTGCAGCAAGTGAAGAGATCACAAAAGTTCCTTACAAAGAAAACTCAGGGTCTTCAAGATCTGTCTTACACAGACAGACAGAAATCATTGTAATTTTACTCTGTGTAGTACAGACTGCTTAGAGGCGACCTGTGCCCTGCATATAGAGCAATCTCTGACCCAGCTTTAATGGAAATGCTGCACATTCACAAGTCAAATGGCACATGGGTTACTCTGTCAAAGAACCTTAACCTGGTACGTAACATCAACAGAAAGCCAGATCTGTCTCACAGAGGTTGCCCCATCTTTGGAACAACTTCTTATTCATGTTAAACAAAGCCCCTCATTGGCCCTATTTAAGTGTAATTTGGACGAGTAGATGGGTAACCGGAAATTTACTCCAGGGGTGCTACCTGTGTTCATCTTAGGCAGGGAGAATTAGATGCTGATTTTAGTGCCTGCTTGAACCAGACACCTGTGGGAATACTGGTTGAACTTGGCTAGGCTTGTAAGTGCCCTGCGACTGTTAGCCTAGTAACCTCCTACGATCCTACATATTTTGTACTGCCGGACCTCAACTCAATTGGCCTATATTTGCAATCTAAGTAGTAGAGTAAACAATGCACCAAGCTTGAAATTTTAAATGTTAGATATTGAAAACAAAGATTTCTAGGACTTTTTTTTCCCCTAAACATGTGATGAACGGCAGAGTAGAACATGAAAAACTTGCCATGCTACCAGAAATACCGCAATTAGTTAAGGAAAGTACAGTTTTGTACCTACCATAAATGTAGATGTTCGAGTGCTAATACAGCTGCAGTAATCACAGATGGGTTTTCTGCCGTCAGGCGGGTCCTCGGTCGGCCGAATTCCAAAGTCTAGGTCCGGCGTTGGTTGTTGTCGCTTTCTTTCCTGACGTCAGTGTGACAGGGGTATATAAGACACAGCCGACGCCATTTTCTTCAGTCTTTCTTGCCCCAGATGTCAGGTGCCCCCAGAAGGAAGGCAATACATAAATTATATATATAATCATGCAATGCAATATAATCAAAAATCAGTAGTTGCAAGCAAATACACCATAGAAGGATAACCCAATCAGGTTGTATGAGGAGGTGTTAGCCACTAGGTCTTTACCAAGAGGGGAAGGAGGGAGGGAAACCTGTACTGCAGCTGTATTAGCACTCGAACATCTACATTTATGGTAGGTACAAAACTGTACTATGTTCATCGTGCATACAGCTGCAATAATCACAGATGGGTAGAATCCCAAAGCTACGCACAGGGTGGTAGGCACTAGGTGGAACTGGGAGGAGCCAGAATGCCCTGCAACACAGCAGTGGCAAAGCGTGCTCTAGTTTTGGAGTATAAAGGCAGGTGGTAGTGTTTTGTGAAGGTATGCACAGAACTCCAATTGGCTGCCTCCAAAATATCTTTGGTAGGGACTCCTCTGAGGAAGGCTGTAGAGGTAGCTGTGGCCCTTGTGGAGTGGGATCTGATGCCTGTAGGGACAGATTTGCCATGAAAGGAGTAACAAAACCGTATGCAGTGGCCTATCCATTTTGAAATTGTCTGTTTGGAAATTGGCTTCCCTTGAGCTCCTACAGCATAGGGCACAAAAAGTTGTTCTGATTTCCTGAAAGGCTTTGTTCTGTCCAAATAGTAACATAGCTGTCTATGGATGTCTAAGGAATGTAGCAGCCTTTCCCCTTTGTTTTGAGGATTGGGGTAAAAGGTAGGTAAGTGTAAGGCCTGATTTAAAGCTACCCTGGATACTACCTTAGGCATAAATGATGGGTTGGTTCGTAGGGAAACCCTGTCCTGATGGAAGATGAGAAAGGGCTGCACAGCCATGAGGGCTTGTAGTTCCGAAACCCTACGAGCTGAGGTAATGGCCAGAAGGAAAGCTGTTTTCCAGGACAAATATTGCAAATCTGTTGAGGCAGCTGGTTCAAAGGGAGGCAATGTTAATTTTTCTAGAATGTAATTAAGATCCCAGGCTGGTATTGGTTGTTTCCTTGGAGGTCTTATATTCTTAGCCCCTCTGAGGAACTGTCTTAAAAGTGGGTGAGAGAATAAGGGTGGATCAGTGTTGTATTCTGCAGAAATGGCTGAGGCATGAATTTTGATGGAGGAAAATGAAAGTCCACTGTTCAACAGCTCAGCTAGATACTGTAATATCCGAGGCAAATTCAGTTTTCTAGGATCCTGTCCTTTTTTCTCATTCCAAGTGCAAAACAGTTTCCATTTTGCGGAGTAAGCCTTTCTAGTAGATGGCCTTCTGGCCTCCAAAATGACATCCTGCACCTCTTTGGAGAGTAGGGTCTGTTGTGGTGTTAAGGAATTTTCCATGCAGCCAGATTGAGTGTTTTCAGCTGACTGTGAAGAGTTTTGTAGCTGTGCTGAGTCAGTAGAAGAGGCATTAGAGGTAGGGTTCAGGGAGGAGTATGTGTTAGGCTCTTCAGGAGTGGGTACCAGTGTTGTCTTGGCCAGTCTGGAGCAATCAGTATCATCTTCAGTCTGTCTGCTCTTGCTTTCAAGAGCACCTTGAGCAGAAGAGGCAAAGGTGGGAAAGCGTAAACTGTCCATGCTGCCCAACTGAAAGAAAGGGCGTCCACTCTCCAGGCCTTTGGATGAAAGGTCCTTGAACAGAACTTTTTCAATTGATGATTCCTGTGGGAGGCGAAGAGATCTATGTCTGGCCTCTATATGATCCTTGAGATTGTCCTCTGCCCCTTGTGCGCCTGTATCTACCTCTTTGGGGCTTGTCCGTGGCTGGAAAGGACCAGTTTTTTGAAGGCCAATTTCTGCTAAAACGTGGTGGTTGAACCTGTAGAAAAGCTTTGACAGTTTGCATAGATTTAGTTTTTTCTTCCATTTTCCGTAGTATCTCCTCAGCATTAGTACCAAATAGTACATCCTTTTGTAAAGGAGCATCTAGTAGTTTAGCTTTAACATGATCAGGCAAGGTTTGTTCCCTAAGCCAGGCATGTCTACGAATGACTGATCCTGTCACAGCAGCTCTACTTGAGGCCTCTAGGGCATCATAGCCACATTGTAAGGTGTGTTTACCCACTTGTTCTGCACTATGCATCATATCCTGCAACTCCTTCAAATCTGGTTGTTCAGGTTGAGACATTTTATTTCTTAATTGTGATAACAGAAACTGCTGATATTTAAGCATATGGAACTGACAATTTAAGGCCCTCATGGCTAGGGTGGCTGAGGTATATACCTTTTTTCCCCACCTTTCTAAGGATCTAGACTCTCTTTCGGAAGGTAGTGGATTCTTAGCAGTAGAGGCCTTCATTCCCTTGGGGCCTTGAGAAATGGTTTCAGGGTCAGCATTATGGCTTTTGTAAAGAAATTGGTGAGAGTTAGGAACTCTGTAGTACCTATCAGGCTTGACTGGGGCAGGAGGCAGGGAATCCGGATTAAGGCAAGCCTCCGAGTAAACATCATCAAGTATGTCCAAGACAGGAGGTATCACCAGAGGTCTGTGCTGAGGTAACAAAAGAAATTCCCTAAGTCTTTTTTTGGAATCAAAAAAGTCTTGGCCTTCCTAATGGAAGTGTTCCCTCAAGGTGTGCAAGGTTTGCCCAAAAGAAAAATCCTCTGGGGGAGATACAGAAGGAATGGACTGCTCTGCATCAGAATCTTCAAAAGGGGAGTACGAGTGTTCCTCTTCATCAGAATGTTCTGAAAAAATGGAGCCCTGGTCAGAAGAGGGAGAATCTTCCTCCACTCTGGGTCTCTTGTCTGGAGGGGGTTGGGAACCCCTGATAAGAGTAATTAAATCCTCAGCCATTTTTAGAATCTGCTTTTTAGGCATGAGGCCTGGAGATGGGCCCTGTGCAACAGGCCTCTTGGGATGCATGGCTAATTTGGACTTAGTAAAGGCCTTTATGGAAAAGGAAGATGAGGGTCTAAAGACACCATGGGTGGAAGTGGACCTGTCCATATTAGGAGGCTCAACACTCACAGTGGCTTCGGTGGTTGTAGTCTGAGTATAGGCCGAGGTACCTGCGGTCTCGGTTACAGAAGACACCGCCAAAGAAGTGTCGTCGGTAGTCAGGGGCTGCGTAGGCGTCTTGCTGAGAACCGGACCACGTGTAGCTGGTTTTGGCGTGGTGTCGGTGGAGACCATGGACCTCACGTGTCGGTCTTTGTCCTTGCGTTTTTGGACAAAACGGTAGTCGGAGTCTCCGACGACATTTTATAATCAAAGGCTTTACCAAAAAACTGCTGGGCGAACTCCGCCCGACGCTTAATAGTGCGTTTATTGAAAGTAGCGCAAAAGCGACAGCCCGAGACGTCGTGGTCTGGGCCTAAACAAGGTATGCAGAGGGAATGGAAATCCTTATGCGGTATTTGCTTCCCACAAGAAATACAATTGTTAACTTTGTCTGACATCGGTCTGAGGCAAGAAAAGTTTCCCGAATGGGGTACTTAGCTTTAAAGAAGGCCTCGGTTTCCAATTTTTCGTAATTTCAGGAGCTGGCCGACCGGCACTTGCGAACTGCTTCTGCTTCGGGCATCGCGCGGCAAAAAAGACTGAAGAAAATGGCGTCGGCTGTGTCTTATATACCCCTGTCGCACTGACGTCAGGAAAGAAAGCGACAACAACCGACGCCGGACCTAGACTTTGGAATTCGGCTGACCGAGGACCCGCCTGATGGCAGAAAACCCATCTGTGATTACTGCAGTTGTATGCACGATGAACATCACTGTGAACCCAAACAAAGCAAATGATTCGTCAGCATGACCGAGACTGCTGTCAAGTCACTTGATGGTAGAGGATTACTCTAGTCTTGCACTTAGAAGGCCCTCAGCATATCAAGAGGCTTACAGGACCAGAGTAGTCTGAAGCAGATTATATTATAATGAGGAATCAGTCAAGAAATTTGTAAAAAAATGTATAACCACCACCACCTTTCATTAAATGCCCTCAGCTAACTTCCATTTCATCATCACTTCTTGCTCAAGTCAAACAACCAAGGTAACAGAATGGTTACTGTATACTCTGCATTGAATGCTGATGGAACATAATGAAGCTCATACATACAATATAAGCATATTAAGATAAAATACTTAAGTACATAAATATCTAAGAAAGACTAAAGACAATAAAGTATACATTTGTTAAATGTTCCTTATTACCATACTGGAGAAGTTATGGCTGGCAGAGTCATTACAAAGTTTCCCCGAGTCCAAATCAACTTAATTAGTATTAACAGGATTTTGTGCTGGACTATACGCTCAAATGGTGCCCTAAGCTTATGAAATTTTGGGATAAAAATATCTTGGACAAGCATCTGGAGTACACATAGCTTTAGATTTTTTTTTGCCACATCCCTCATCATGGATTAGGTTCACAGGTAGTTACTAAGCATGCAGGCCAGCTGACCATTAAGGAGCCCAGCCCAAATCCGCAATTGCCCCAAAGCACTGTCTGGTTAAGTGATTCCACAGAAAGCAGACAAAGGTGGTAATAGTTAAATCCTGTATCATTTGCACAAGAAGCAACACATTAAGTCAGAAGTCCTTCTGCACTAACTGCCAGACTATATATACAAAACTTCAAATAAACTAAGTCATGTTCGTGTACAAAAGTGTCAACTGTGATATTATAAAATAATTTGAGAGTGCACAGGAAGACAAAGTGGTTATCAGACATTCTCGGATTTAGGAGGCATATGGGGTCTGTTCCATAAAACATTTATAAAATAAAAGTATAGTAAGCATAGGATGATACAGCATGAACAGTATTACATGACGCATAGAGTCAACTAAGCCAATCAAAAGCTGGGTCTGTTTGTTACAACATAGCTTAACCTTCTACAGCAAGACTCAGTTGCTGGAGCAAATGTCTTGAGATACTCTAAAGTAAAAATGCTAAAATGTAAATAAAAAGTAGCAAACATTGATAAGTACATTTGGGAGTGTCTATTTGACTTTTTGTGGCAGCCTAGGACTCAGTTAATCAGTTACATAAATGAAAAAGGAAACAAGTACAAGGGCCTTTTATTTAGAGATGCAGTAAAGTTATCGAGAGGTCTTCCGCTGGCAACACACAGCTGTAATCACAATCATGAACAAATCCATAAAAGCCCACAAGAGGAGCTCGCTTCATCAGCAGGAAAGCTCTGAACGGCTTGGTGCCAAAACCATTCTTCATCAGCTCAGTTCTAACTGAATAACAGTTTGGGTGTCTGGGAGATGCTCATGAAGCTTTGGAAGCTGGCTGGCTGTTGTATCCTGTGCAGGATACAACCAGTACAGCAAGGGCTACTTCATCAGATATCAAAATGATCAATACAAGTATAGATGAATACAGCACTGGTTTCAATGCCATGTTCAAGCAATTGCAGAGACATAGCACAGCTAAACCAACTGTAATACTCAAACAACAAGCAGTATTAATCTCCACTCCAAAAACTGTGTTCAGTTTGAAGTCAACTCAACTCTATTATCCCTGTATCTGCCCTGGCTGCTTTGTGTCCCTGGCCCCAGAGGAACGGCTCTATTCTCTCTAACTCCAATCCGGCACTAAGGGACCTGCCTGGTCATTAAGGACCCCTTTCTTCCATTTTCAGCCATCTCAACACCCGGCCAAAGAATTCTGCTGCCCCAGTGCTTTTGTTCCCTGATTCAAAGGGATTAGAAAGTATGTTCCACCCTGGTCCTAATTTTAAGTAGATCTATTTAATTTATACTTCACCTAGTATACGTTGTAGGCAGTTTCTGTTTTATTTATACTGTATCGTGTAGAGATAGCAATTAAGCCGCTGAGTCAGGAAGCCAGCAGCCAAACTCCTCTCTGTCTTTGCTCTGTCACCCCCCCCCCCCCGAATCCATTATTTGAACCACCTCTACCTGCTACCTTTATTATAGATACCTTGTTGTATACTGCTTTCTGCCCACTAGGTGGCACTCTAATCTAGCCTTGGGCTAACTCTTCCCGCACTTTCCCTAGCATCTTCTCTGAATTCTCTCTCTGATTCTACCCCTTGACTAGTTGCTAATCTTCCTGTATTATCTCGCTGCTCTTATCCCTTTCCCTTCCCACCTTCTAGCTATATTTTACTTCTTTTCTTCTTCCCACTCCACTATCCTTTTCTACCTCCAACCTGCTTTAACACACTCTACTTACCTGTGACCACTTTCACTGCCTCAGGAATCTGCTACTGTCAGATTGTCTCTGTAAAATCTTCCACTAGCTGCTCTGCAACCTCCTATGCCCTCCTTCTTACCTAGACCTCTATATCTCTAGATTGTCTTTTACCCCCTTCCACAACTCTATTGCAATTTCTCGTACCACTTTAGCCCCTTCCTCTTCTCTTTTTAAATATACTCACTAACGTAGTATCACCGAATAACCTGCCACCCCTTGATAACTGCATATGGCCCCCTGGCCCCTTGCCCTTCCCTTATCTACCTGCCCCCTCCTGTCTCTACCTCCTCCTCCTCCCACATCACATCCTGCCCTAAGGGCATATAGGGGGGAAGCCCTTTGTGGCGCCATCTTTATTATCCCTGTATCTGCCCTGGCTGCTGCGTGTCCCTGGCCCCAGAGGAACGACTCTATTGTAAGTACTATAGCCACACATTTTTATTCTTTTTAAACATGGCTAAAACTGTTATAAGCTGACCATCCTATTAACTGCAGTAAGTGGTAGTTAACTTCGCCCAATTACCTAGTTAGGCCTGCATCAGATGTGTAGTGTAAGGATTACACTGCTGCTTATTCTTTTGTACATGTTGCGTTAGTATTTGTCCATGCAGGTATTTGTGGAGTTATTAGCCTATGCCTATATTTGCTTAGCAAGGTAAATGGTTTAAAATTGTGTCATTCTTGAAAACCAAATGTGTGAAGGTTACAAGCATTCAAAATGGCTACTTGGATTTGCAGTGCCTCCCACGTGGACATATTATGCACCACTCTGCGTGCCTTGAAACGCAGCACACTGTAATCATTTAGCTACTCTGGCTATTATGTTAGTTAGGTTACAGTTTAAAGTGGTGCTTTAGTGAAGAGAGCACAGTGTATATGCAAGCATATTGCTGTATTTTATGCGGTCTTTGTGCCCTCTTAACACTCGTATATGCGTCAAGAAGCTACTATAACAGTGTTTTTGCTTAGGCATTTTGCCGGTATATCAACCTAATGCAGCCTTACTATCCTGCTTGTGTAGTGTTACCTGATGCAAGTATAATACAAGGATATCTGAACCTCTTCTCGGAGTGCTTAATTTAGCACCTGGGGCACTCTGCATTGTTGTACGCTTGCCTTATGTGCGTGCTATTTAACCTCATATTGCAATTGTTTATGTTAAGGCTTATCTGACCTACTGAATATACAGCAACACAGAGTGGGCTACTTGCTCTACAGTTTGGATAATGTTTCAACTTTCTACTTCAATGCTTGATTGCTTTGGAGTGTGCACTTTGGTCTTATAGACTAGTGTTTACCTAGCACCGCTGTCGGCTACTTTTCCTGTAAGCTAGAGCTGCTTAGTTTTCCTAGCGTTCTTCGGTAGAAAACATATCCCTAATGTCCTGACTACACAGTCGATCCTGAATGGTTGTTTTACACTAAATTAGCTCTATTATGCACCTGCAACTGTCCTGTAAGTAAGGACTTACTTAATGTGCTACAATCCCAGTACTGTCCTGTAAGTAAGGACTTACTCAACATGTTAAAATCCCAGTAAGGCTTGCCTACCCTCCTGGCTATAAAGCGTATGCTGAGTGGCCTTTTTTTCCTTGGTAAATAGATACATTAACTGCTGTTAACAAGTGAACATTTGACTAACCTCTGTGGGAGACGCAATCAATTCCCAAGTGGCTGTTACCTGCACATTACTTAGGAAACTTGTGTTGCCTTAAGTAGCAGTGTATTTATTTAAACTTGTAGTGATTTACTTGATTGCCATCTAGCTTCCTTTATGTAATTCTAACTATTTTTTATGTTAACACAATACAGGCATACAGTTTTACATTTGCTTGCTCTTAATATTGTAAATTACAGGGAATCTCACCAATCCCTTGTACCTGCATATAAATAACTGTTTGCTTATTGTATGTCTGTTTCCCTTGTATTTGTATGTATATAACTGTTTGCTTATTGAATGTGTTTGTATCCCTCTGGAAGTACTAACTTGACGGAAATCATAATATCCTTGAATAATGTTAATTACAGTTTGAACTGTGTCTTCACCAGAATTGTTTTAACAGTACAGCTAACAGTCTTGGTGACTTAACACCTAACTTATACTTTTTTATCTTTCTAATCTTCCTAGCTCTCTACCTCCAATCCAGCACTAAGGGACCTGCCTGGTTATTAAGGACCCCTTTCTTCCATTTTCAGCCATCCCAACGCCCGGCCAAAGAATTCTGCTGCCCAGGTGCTTTTGTTCCCTGATTCAAAGGGATTCGGCCAAAGAATTCTGCTGCCCAGGTGCTTTTGTTCCCTGATTCAAAGGGATTAAGAAAGTATGTTCCACCCTGGTCCTAATTTTTAGTGGACCTATTTAATTTATATTTCACCTAGTATACGTTGTAGGCTGTTTTTGTTTTATTTATACTGCATCATGTAGAGATAGCAATTAAGCCACTGAGTCAAGAAACCAGCAGCCAAACTCCTCTCTATCTTTGCTCTGCCACCCCCCCACACCCAGAATCCATTATCTGAACCACCTCTACCTGCTACCTTTATTACAGATACCTTGTTGTATACTGCTTTCTGCCCACTAGGTGGCAGTCTAATCTAGCCTTGGGCTACAACTGTTCCCCCACTTTCCCTAGTATCTTCTCTGGATTCTCTCTCTGATTCTACCCCTTGACTAGTTGCTAATCTTCCTGTATTATCTTGCTGCTCTTATCCCTTTCCCTTCCCACCTTCTAGCTATATTTTATTTCTTTTCTTCTTCCCACTCCACTATCCTTTTCTACCTCCAACCTGCTTTAACACACTCTACTTACCTGTGACTACTTTCACTGCCTCAGGAATCTGCTACTCTCAGAGTGTCTCTGTAAAATCTTCCACTAGCTCCTCTAACCCACTCCATTCGCCCTGCGGGCTCACTCCGCTCCCCATACCCTACCCCCAATTCTCACTCTCCGTTAGCCTTATATTTCTGCAGCCACACCCCTTCCCCTCAACACCCTATCACTGACTACTTCCACTTAACATCCCCATCCCCAACTTCAGTTACTCCTTTAAAGAAACTTAACACCTTTTTGTCCTCTCCCTTACCTGCCCACACCACATCATCCTATATTGATAATTACACAGCTTCCTCTCCTACTGCAGCCTTTATTTTAGCTTATATTACACTGTTTCCCTCATCCTACTCTACCTCCTACAACTCTCTCTCTCCTTCTGCCACCTTTATTTTAGCCAATACTAGACACCTTCCCTCATCTTACTCCACCTTTTATCTACTCATCCTAATGGCCTCAAAACATAAGTCCATATACAAATACCTCCTACTCTTACCTACTATTCTAGCTTCTCTAACTCAAGCATACACTCTTACCTTATTTGAACATTTTTCTCTGCCTGAACGGCACCACCCCTACCAGCAAACTCAACCAGTTTCTCATGTAAACTCCCTCAACCACATTAACATAACCTCCACTTCTTGCTATACACTTCCAAAGTATCATAGATCTACCCATATTACGTACTTCCACAACAAGAAATCCCTAAATAACTACTACAAAATCCTAAAGATAATACAAACATCTCAACAACCCCTATTAGATGGTGATATTCATCCAAACCCTGGCCCCAAAACAGGACTTTCCACTAACCCACAAAACCTAACATCTCATGCTACCTTTACCCCAACAAGACCATCTAACTCCCTCCTGATACCTCACCTTAACATCCATAGCATTAACAATAAAATTACCCACCTACATGCACTCTTACAAGTGTACACATTCAATATCCTCTGTATTACAGAAACATGGCTTAAGCCTTCAACTAAGGACCAGGAAATTACCACCCCTGGATATAACATCCTGAGATGTGACCGCAAAACCAAAAAGGATGGAGGTGTAACCATTTTGTATAAATCAGAACTCCAATTTTCACCCTTCAATGCGCTACTACCCTCAGATACTAATGCAGAAACCCTTACTGCTAAACTTCAAATCACCAACTCTAAATCTATCTATATAATTTGTTCCTATCTTCCCCCCGGTAACAATATCAATACTCTTGAAAACATACATAGTTGCCTATCTACCCACCTACCCCAGGAAACCATTGTGCTAGGTGACTAATACAGACTGGGCTACCTGCAGCTCCCCCAATCTCATCAACCACATAAATCTTTATGGTTTCTCTCAAATAATAACCACTCCAACTAAAGGAAACCACCCTAGACTGGATCCTCAAACAGCCACCCTGGTACCCATAAACCAGGAACCCTTCCAAATGATATCAGTGACCATGCTCTAACCTATATAATTAAACAAAAATTCATAGCCCTAATACTAATATTTTCAAATCCTCCCACTCAAAAAAAAAAAAAAAAAAAAAAAAAAACTTTCATCCAGAGAGCTTCCAAACAGAACTGAAAGCATGTGACTGGTCACCACTGCATCATCTTCAACTTGATGAGGCTGTGACCTACTTCAGTACTAGATTTCTACAAATCCTAGACTACCATGCCCCCTGTCACTCTTCCCGAATTAAAACCAAAATTGCTCCATGGCTCACAAAACAAACTAGGCAAAAGATCCACCTAAGAAATAAAATTTGGGCCAAATGGAAAGCCTCTAAAAGCACAGCAGATCACCATTACTTTAAACAGTTAAGAAATGCCACCAAAAAAGGCATTCTGCTAGACAAAAAAAAACTTTTACCGTCACCTCCAGCAAACCCACCAACAAAAACCACAAAAGTTCTGGTCAGGCATTAACAAACCACTTCAGCCAGGGCACTCAAACTCCTGCCCCATCAGGAATCACCCATAATAACTCTAAGCAAATTGCTGATACCTTTAACAACTACTTTACAGAAGCCGTTCAAACTCTAGTTAATACATTACCACCCATTAGCACGTGCCCATTAAATACCACAATCTGTCCAGTTCATTTCTTTCATATACAACCGGTACCTACATCCCTCATTTAAAACCTCCTTCAAAAACTCAAGCTATGCACCCCTTCTGCTGACTATCTACCAGCAGAATGCCTGCAAATTGCAGCTAAAGCCATTGCCTACCCCATTTCTATCCTTATAAATAGAACAATTACAGAAAGCAAAATCCCTTCCATATGGAAAGTCTCTTGCATCATCCTTGTACATAAAGGTGGGACATCAACTGAGATTTCCAACTTTTGACCAATCGCCATACTCTCTCCAATAGCTAAAATAATGGAAAAATACATCCACTGACAACTACTTGTCCACCTTCTCCAGAATAATTTACTATCTAACTGCCAACATGGCTTCAGACCATTCCATAGTACAACAACCTCCCTGCTATCCTTTACAGACTGTATAAACAAAAATCGTAACAATAACTCTCTTTCCTCTGCACTATTTATCGACCTTTCAAAAGCCTTTGATATGGTCAACCATCATCTACTTATTGATACACTAAAAGCCCATTCACTTGATGCACAGGCATTACTGTGGTTTAAATCTTATTTAGACAACAGACAGCAAGCAGTACTTTGGGATAATAATCTTTCTACACCCCTCCATGTGAACATTGGAATACCTCAAGGCTCTATTTTGGGTCCTCTTCTCTTTTCAATGTTTATTAATGAACTAAATGCCAAAATTCCTCAAGCCACCTGCATACAATATGCAGATGACTCAACATTAGTATGCTCAGCCAAATCCACAACCTCACTCCAGACCCTCACCCAGTTTTTAATATTGTTGAAAATTGGTTCATGCAACACTGCCTCCTCCGGAACCCCCAAAAAACGAAATTATTACTCTTTGCTCCTACTCAAAAGTCACCAGAAATTCACTTCATAGTAATCTCTCACAATGGAACTAGCATATCCCCTGACACTACAACCGGTCTCCTGGGGATAACAATAGACAACAACCTTAGCTATGATGATCATATTAATACTACCATAAAGTCTGAAAAAAACTAGGCTCCCTTTATAGAATCAAACCCTTCCTTACACCAATAGCCAGAACCACTATTGCCCAGACCCACCTGATCTCTACCCTGTTCTATGCCTCTGCCAGATATACCAATCTAAAAACAACCTTAACAAACTTGCAACTAGCTATAATAACATAGCCAGATTTGCCACTGGCAATCCTTTCAAAACCCACCACTGTCAATCTCAAACAGCTGGGATGGTTAGAACTGCAGAACCAGCTACTCTGTCAACAACTTGCTATCACCCAAAAGTTACTTTGCCACCCTAATAATACCCCAATCCTCACTAATCTGACTACCCCTTATAAAAATCTTACTACACTTCGCTCAGCCAATAAGCATTTATTTCATCTAACAAAGCTGGGGACTCGCTTTTCACTAACGGTGGGTAAAACCTGGAACCAGCTTCCAAGTGAACTCTCAACTCTCTTCCATACAGCTTTTTAAAAAACATCTTAAAGAATATCTTAAAACACATTGGCTTTGTCCCTTCTCTAACCCAGACTGATACCTCTTTTACCCATCTTGCTCTCCCTATACTTCTCTACTCTGCTGTTCTATCTTGCCTACCTGTATTAACAAGTTAACTAAACTCAACCTAGGATCTAATGAGATTTCCTTCTTAGTACTCAAAAAAAGAATTGTTATATGTTTTTTTTTCTTCTCTATCAAATGTTGTTGTACTCTATATTAGCTTAAACCCTCCAAAGTACTCTGTATGTGCTTATCTTATGTACAAATTATATGTATATGTATACTGTATATTTTTGTTACTGCCTATGCTTGGAGCTTTTCTCCCTGGACCTCTACTGAAAATGGACATATATCCAGTTAAACTAGCCGGGTCAACAAATGTAAAATAAAATAAATAAATAAAATAAACTCAAAAGCCTATTATGTTTTGTCAAACAATAGTCTGCACTTAAACTTTACAGACCCAATCTTTCAGTTTATTTTCAAGATTAAGTTTAAATCCTCTTTGGTCTAGGCACTATACAAAATGAATGGTAAAATGGTCAAATGGACATGTTGCTCAGTGGAACTAATCACAGCTGACAAATGAAAATAAGGATATAAAGGAGTCTTCCAGTTTGCAAGTACAGAAATACTAGGAAAAAATGATGGCTCAAAATATCTGTTTCAGCAGTTAATCTCTGCACTAAAACCAGGCATCTTGCATTAAATGTGCTCCCTGCACCCTTGTGGCAGAACAGCATAGCAAAGGTCCCATCTGAGTTAGAGATTGTTGGAATAACACTCAGTATTGAAAATTTCCATTGAACAGCTTTTTGAAAATTGCTTAACTTGTTTCAAAAAAGGCTTCTCACAGTTGCTACATAAGCCCAGTGTTCGTACAGGTTTGCTTCTCTTAACACAGGTCCACAGAGTCTGGTGACCTGCCACTGGTCTACTATCTTCATCTGAGCAATCAAAGGCATCTGTTTGCACGTTGTGCACCTTCACGCAGCACCATGCAATGCTGGTAACCATTGGTGGTTATAGATGCAAAAGCTAAAGTAGATTTATTTTCCCTTAGAAGCTTCCTGTGCTCCAACTGGGGAGTCCCTTAAATTGTACTTAGCTGCTTGGAGAGCACCTCAACTGGGCTTTCTACAGCATTTGCCACTTTAACTGAAATTTCCTAATCTCTAAAATAGTCTCATAACCCTTGAGAGCTGCAATAGTATAGACCCAGCATTAAGTTCCCAAATAAACCATATCCTTCCTCATTCAAGTAAAGCAAATGTATACCTAGTATTATGGCTGGTCAGTTCTCCTCCATTTCTCCTGCCAGCCTGATTGACATGTGTATCCTGAGGCAGGGCAGCAACTGCTGCACGTACACTGACAACCCATTACTTGTAAACCACTCAAGCTCATTTTGAGAGATGCATATACACAAAGAATGTGGAATCCTTGCTTTCTCGTTCATAGAACAGTGACACTGAACAGATTGTCAGCCCATATTCTATACACCTCCTGCACAAACCACATTCTCAACACAAAAACCAGCATATGCACAAGTATTCATCAGAAATTTACCTAAACACCAGAGACCTCCGAAACACAAACATGCTACACCTACAGCATTCAATACACATAAAACCACAAGCACAAGTGTCTCACCAAACAAACCCCCAAGACAAAGCACATCAAAACCAAATATTTTGGTCACACAGATGTCCCACTCACCAGGCTGGACAAGGAGAAGGTTACAGTCAGCTGTCTGGCGGGTGACGGGATCAGCCAGATCACCACATGCACTCTAGTCTTTCTACAAGTACAGTTATGACTCAGTCATAGTTCATATTGGTCTGAATAACTTGAGTCATAACTCACTGGACTACATGAAGACAGACATGACTGAGCTCGGAATGTGCATCTCAGGCAGGTATGTCCCTAGCCTTGAACAGCATACTATCTTCACCTAAGATGATGCCACACTATAAACAAAAAAATGATTGACTTCAAAAATTGGCTTAGTTTCTGGTGTCATTCTAAGGGGATCCAGTACTTGTCAGCTTGGGATGACATGGTAGACAGACCACACTGTTTTACCAGAAATGGCCTTCATCTGTCACCTCTGGGATTTCAGTTACTGGCCAAGGCTCTTGCCTCCATCACAGTGCCTTTTTTAGGCAATGTCACAAACAACAAGATTCTCTGATGTAAAAATATCTTCAAAAAGCAACCTCAAGGTTATGTTGCTAAACACTAGCAGACTAAACCTAAAACTGCAATCACTGAAGCAGCCCTCACCTTAGAAGATGCTGACATCTGTGCAGTCACAGAAACTTGGCTTAAAGCTGCGAAAAGCAGTCCAGTCATACCAGGTTATAATGCCTTCCACACATCCAGACCACAAACTGAAAGGTGAGAACTAGTATCAATATTCAAAGATAAATACACCTCTAGGTTGGTTAAACAAAACAATCCCCTTGAACTAATCCAGGTCCAACTGATTGTGGCAAGACCCCTCTCCAAGTTATTGCCAGTTATAGGACCCCCTCCATGAACCAGGATACCCACACTGCATACTTTACTCTACCCAAATTACTCAAGACAGAACCAAACACCCTGGTTTTAAGTGACTAACTACCCATCCATAGATTGCGTAAATTATGTGTGTACTAACACTTGCCCAAAGGTTCTTCAACTTAATCAACATGCATTATCATTCCCTTCAGCAAGGGCAACATCCCTGCAGATTACCACATTAACGCCACCACCCTAAGCACACTATCTTGGTGAGAGATTTGGGCACACAGGTTGATGGCAACCTTTCCTTTGACCACCACATCTCTACAGTGGTAACAAAGACTTTCTATGTAGCCCACCTCATAAGGAAGGGCACTGCATCCAAAAAAATAAGTTACGTACTCACAATAAAGTACAGTTTTGTACCTACCATAAATGTAGATGTTCGAGTGTTCACCCTGCTGCAGTCATCAAACTTGGGTTATCCTGTCGTCAGGCGGTCCCGCAGTCGGCCAGAATTCCAAAGTCTTGGTCCGGCGTCAGTTGCAGTCGCCTCTTCCCTGACATCAGTGCACAAGGGGTATATATATATATATATATATATATATATATATATATATATATATATATTGCAACCGACGCCATTTTCTTCAGTTTTTCTTGCCCCAGATGTCAGGTGGTCAGAATTAGTATCAAATGGAGTGAACACTGCACAAACACAAAATCCCTTCAGTTATAAGCAAATACATCAGTAAGGCATAGAAGAGATTTTGCCAGTAGATCAGAGGGGATGGAGGAAGGGCAACCTGGACTGCAGCAGGGTGAACACTCGAACATCTACATTTATGGTAGGTACAAAACTGTACTATGTTCATCGTGTTACCCTGCTGCAGTCATCACACTTGGGTTGAATCCCAAAGCTAAGGTAGGGGAGAGGTATCATAGAGGGTTAGTGGAGGCAATAAGGCCCTGCAGAACTGCAGTGGCGAAGCCCACCCTGGACTTAGAGTAAAGAGGTAAGTGATAGTGTTTGGTAAAGGTGTGTACTGAACTCCAAGTTGCAGCTTCTAAAATCTCCTTGGTTGGAACCCCCCTGAGAAAGGCTGTAGAGGTAGCTGTTGCTCTGGTAGAGTGGGATCTAATGGTAGCAGGAACTGGTTTCCCATGATGGTTATAGCAGAAACGTATGCAATGACCTATCCATTTAGAAATGGTTTGCTTAGATATAGCCTTCCCTTGAGAAGCTGTAGCATAGGATACAAAGAGCTGGTCAGTTTTTCTAAAAGCCTTAGTTTTGTCCAAGTAGTAACAAAGCTGCCTGTGAATGTCCAAGGAATGCAGGAGTCTCTCACCTTTGTTCTGTGGATTGGGGAAGAAGGTGGGTAAGTGGATGGTTTGATTTAAAGCTACACTGGAAACCACCTTAGGCATAAAGGAAGGATTAGTTCTTCCAGAACAAAGTTGAGGTCCCATGTTGGAGTCAGAGCTCTCCTGGGTGGTCTAATGTTTTTTGCCCCTCTGAGGAACTGCCTTAGAAGAGGATGTGAAAATAAAGGTGGATCCGTGTTGTAGTGAGCTGAAATAGCTGAAGCATGGATTTTAATTGAGGAAAAGGAAAGTCCTTTGTGCAACATCTCAGCTAAATACTGTAGAATGTGAGGCATGCGCGGCTGAATTGTGTCTTGGCCTTTAGCTTGGTTCCAGGCACAAAACTTTTCCATTTGTCCGAATAAGCCTTCCTGGTGCTTGGCCTCCTGGCTTCCAGAATAACATCCAGAACTGCTTGTGAAAGAGGAGCTGGTTGGATGTTTAGTTGATTTGCCATGCAGCCAGATTTAAAGTTTTGAGCTGGCTGTGAAGAATCTGTTTGTTTTGTTGTGTGAGCAAATGGGGTATTTGAGGCAATATCCATGGTGGGCTGTGGGCCATATTTTTCAATAGCGGGTACCAGTGCTGGCGTGGCCAGTCTGGGGCTATGAGAATTAGTCATGGTCTCTCCTTTTTGACCTTCAAAAGAACCTTTGTGAGGAGAGGTAATGGAGGGAAGGCATATGCTGTCAAGGTTTTTCCAACTGAGAGAGAGAGAGAGAGCGTCCACTTTCCAAGCTTGATGGTGAAATGTCCTTGTACAAAATTTTGTCAGTTGGTAGTTTTGAGGACTGGCAAATAGGTCTAGGTTCGGAAGGCCCCATTTTTGAGTTATCATTGCAAATATTTGTGGATCTAGTTTCCACTCGTGGGGATCTTTGGTGTTTCTGCTGAGGTCGTCTGCCAATGTGTTCTTCTGTCCTGGCAGGAACTGAGCTTGTAACTGGACTTGATAGGCCAGAGCTGTGTTCCATAAGATCATTGCTTGCCTGCACAGAGGGTAGGAATGTGTACCCCCTTGTTTGTTTATGTACCACATTACTGTGGTGTTGTCCGTCTTTATTGCAAGTTGTCCTGGATGTAATAGATCCTTGAAGGCTGTCAGAGCTTTCTGTATAGCTAGCATCTCTTTTTGATTTATGTGCAGATTTCTTTGATCTGCAGTCCATAGGCCTTGAATGTATTGTCCTGCCATGTGTGCCCCCCAGGCGTAGTCTGAAGAATCTGTTGTGATAGTCTGCCTGGCTGGGGGCAAAGTGAAAGGCTGACCCTTGTTGAGGTGACATGCCTGTGACCACCATAGAAATTCCTGTTGTAGGCAGGGAATGAGAGATATCATTGTGTCCAAGCTGTGGCTGTGTTGAGACCATATGCTTTTTAGGTACCACTGTAATTTCCTCATATGCAGCTTTGCAAATGGTATTAGTATGCAAGATGCCATGAAGCCCAAAGCCTGCAGAATTTTTCTTGCAGTTAATTGGGTCTTTGTTGCATTGTCTTGAAATATTGAGTCAGTTGTAGTTGCTTGTCTGGCGTAAGATAAGCCTTCTGGGCCGTTGTATTCAAGCTGGCACCCAGGAATGTCATTTTTTGTGAGGGTACTATTTTTGACTTCTTTTCATTTACTGTGTACCCCAGGCAGTTTAGTAGATGCTTTACAAAGGCCAGATGATGTAAGAGAATGTCTTTGCTTTCTGCTTGGATGAGGCAGTCATCCAGGTATGGATATATTTGAATTCCTCTTTGTCTGCAGTATGCAATTACTGGTGCCAGGCATTTTGTAAAAACTCTGGGCGCAGTAGATAATCCAAAGGACAGTGCAGAGAACTGGTAATGGGTTGAACCTGCAATGAAACGGAGGTATCTTCTGCAACTTTGTCTGATAGGGACATGCAGGTATGCCTCCTTGAGGTCCAACGTTACTAGCCATGCTTCCTTGCCCAACATGGGAAGTAGCTGCTGTAGTGTTAGCATCTTAAATTTGGATACTTGTAAGTAAGTGTTTAGAATTGAAAGGTCCAGAATTGGTCTCCAGGCATTGTCCTTTCTGGGCACTAGAAAGAGTCTTGAGTAAAATCCTTGGCCTTGCTCTCGAGTAGGTACCAGTTGAATGGCTCTCATGTCCATGAGAGCTGTAATTTGCTTTTGTGCCTCTGCCCATTGATTTTGTGGCAGGTTTGGCATTCCTCTTTTCATTGGCAAGGTGTGAAAGTGGAATCTGTATCCTCGTAAAATTATGTCTAGGACCCATTTGTCCTTTGTGACAATGTGCCAGTTGTCTGCAAAAAGTGCGAGTTTTCCTCCCAAGGGGGCTGCCAAGAGAGTATTGCTTGGCCAGATGAGGTGCAAGTCATTGAGTTTGCCTTCTGGTGGATTGAGACCCGTCTTCTCCTCCCTTCTGTGTTGTAGTGCCCCATTGGCGAGGTATTTACCCCTCTGCGGTCTGTCAGTGGCTGTAAAGGACCAATTTTTTGTTGGTCAGTTTCTGCTGAAGCGAGGGGGTTGTACTTGTAGGAAATCTTTGACTGTCTCCATAGATTTTGCCTTATCTTCCATTTTCTTTAAAACTTCTTCTGCTTTAACTCCAAAAAGAACATCCTGCTGTAAGGGAGCATCTAGTAGTTTTGCTTTAACATGATCAGGCAGAGTTTGTTCCTTTAACCAAGCATGCCTACGTATAACAGACCCAGTGATAGCTGCTCTGCAGGAGGCCTCCAAAGAATCAAACCCACATTGTAAGGTATGTTTGCCCACCTGCTCAGTGGCGTGCAACAGATCCTGTACTTCTTTCAATTCAGATTGTTGAGGGAGAGTGGTTATTCTTTGCTTTAACTGAGAGATTAGAAATTGCTGATACTTAAGCATATGAAATTGACAATTCAGTGCCCTCATAGCTAGCTTGGCTGAGGTGTAAACCTTTTTCCCCCACCTGTCTAGTGCTCTGGAATCCCTCTCAGAAGGTACTGGGTTTTTAGCCATAGAAGCCTTAGCCTCCTTGGGACCCTGAGAGATAGTCTCTGGGTCAGCTACTGGGCTTTTGTAAAGAAATTTGTGGGCATCAGGCATTCTGTAGAATCTGTCAGGGTTAGCCGGAGCAGGAGGTAGAGAGTCTGGGTTGAAACTGGATTCTAAATAGACATCATCCACAATGTCTAAAACTGGTGGGATGGCAAGTGGTCTATGTTGGGGGAGTAAAAGAAACTCTCTGAGCCTTTTCTTTGAATCAGAGTAGTCTTGACCTTCTCAGTGAAAATGTTCCCTCATAGTGTGTAAAGTTTCCCCAAAGGAGTAGTCTTCAGGAGGAGAAGCTGACGGAATAGTCCTCAGCATCAGAATCTTCATAAGGAGAGAAGGAATAGTCTTGGTCCTCAGAGGAGTCTGAAGAAATGGACATTTGCTCAGAGGAAGCATAATCTTCCTCTTGTCTAGGCCTTTTGTCAGGAGGGGGCTGTGAACCCCTGATTAAAGAAATCAAATCTTCAGCCATTTTGAGCATCTGTTTCTTAGGCATAGGGCCTTGAACAGGAGACTGAAGTGCAGTCCTTTTAGATTTAGAAGGAGTCTTCAACTTAGAAAACGTTTTAATGGTGAGAGTCGTCTGTCTGAAAACACCTTCAGAAACCAATGGCATTTCTGTAGCACCGACGTCTTTTGAAGCAAAGTCGTCGGAAGGGCCTGAAGTAAAAGGCTGTGTCCGCCTTGTACATTCCGTCAAAATTTCCGTAGCGGTCTCGGGTTCCAGATCTGCGGTAGTCAGGGGCTGCGTCGGAGCCTCACTGAGGACCGGAGAACTGGAGACCAGATCAGCAGAGGCCTCAGAATCTGGCCTAGGCCTGGGCTGTCTGTCCTTATTCCTGCGTTTTTTGTGCACGCTGGTAGTCAGTTGCTCCGACGGCATGATGTAGTTAAATTTCCTACCGAAGTAGTGTCATGCGAAATCAAAGCGTCTTTTAATAGTACTCTTATTAAACCTAGCACAAAACCAACAAGAAGTGACGTCGTGGTCTGGGCCTAGGCAAGGTATGCAATAAGAATGAAAATCCTTATGAGGTATTTGCTTCCCACAAGAAATACAATTGTTAACTTTTTCTGACATCGGACTGAGGCAAGAAAAGTTTCCCCAATGGGGTATTTAGCTTTATGGAAGACTTCGGTCTGAAATTCGAAAATCTCAGGAGTCGGCCGACCGGCACTTGCGAACTGCTTCTGCTTCGGGCACCGCGCGGCAAAAAAAACTGGAGAAAATGGCGTCGGTTGCAATATATATACCAATGGCGCACTGACGTCAGGGAAGAGGCGACAGCAACCGATGCCGGACCAAGACTTTGGAATTCCGGCCGACTGCGGGACCTGACAACAGGATAACCCAAGTGTGATGACTGCAGCAGGGTAACACGATGAACATCATTCCATGTGAGTTGTTCATCTCTCCCTCGTTCTTACAGATGGGATTGGAGCCGATCCTTGGCTCAGAGTCAGCCTTCTACAAAGCTAGAGGTCTTCAGATGGCTCGAGGCCAAGTCTCTATCCCATGATGCACCTTGAGTTACCTCAGATCTTGTTTGCTGCATCTAATAATACCATTTGCCATTCTATTACTCTTTAGGAGAAAACCCATAGAAAGATTGAGCAACCAGGATTAAACTAGTACCTCAGTCCTCGAAAAACCCTGGATGGGGTAGGAGGGTGGGAAGTAAGAATGAAGGCGAGATGAACAAGTCACATGGAATGTTATGGTGAGTATATAACTTCTTTATGTGATGTTGTTCTATCTCGCCGTTCATTCTTACTGATGGGTAGCGTCGCAAGCACCATCTTCTCGTGTGGCTTACGGGAGTATCTTTTTCAGGACAGCAGACCCAAAGGAGGCCCTGTCCCTGGAGGCCTTGTCAACTTTGTAATAAGTGAAAAAGGTATGAGGGTCTTGACCAAGTGGCTGCTGCACAAATGTTGTCTATAGGAAGTCTAGCAGAAAAGGCAGAAGATGTGGCCACTGCTCTGGTAGAATAAGCCTTAACTTTGTGTTGCAAAGGTAGATTAGCAGCTGAATAAGTAAATGTGATACAATCAGATAACCATTTAGACCGTGTTGTTTTTGCCACTGGCATACCTTTTCTGGAATCTGAAAAGGAAACGAAAAGCTGTTCTGATTTTCTGAACTCTTTTGTTCTATCGAGGTAAAATCTGAGCTGTCTATGAACATCAAGCTTGTGCAGCATATACTCTAAGTTGTTGGTGTGTTTGGGAAACAACACTGGCAAATCTATGATCTGGTTAAGAATGGATTTGTTCGCAAGGACACTCTGTCAGCATGGAAAATCAAATAAGGAGGCTTTAGACAAGGCCTGAAACTCTGACACTCTACGGGGAGAAGTGATGGCTATTAAAAAGATAGTCTTCCACGACAAATATTTCAAATCACATGAGGAAGCTGGCTTGAAAGGTGGGAGAATAATGCATGAAAGCATAAAATTTAGATTCCATGGAGTATAAGGGGATTTCACAGGTGGTCTGAGATGAAAGGTCCCTTTGAGAAAGGCTTTGGATAGTTTGTGTGACATTATGTTTAATCCTTCAAAGTCAAGGTGAAAATTACAGATGGCGGCAAGTTGCCGAACTGTTGCTGCTGCAGCTCCTTTACTGAAAAGCATAGTCAAGAACTCTAATATGGAGGAACTAGGGGCTTGATAGGGATCAATATTATTTTGAGAAGCTCATATAGAAAATCGTCTCCATTTGCTAAGGTATAGTTTCCTAGTCGAGGATTTATGAGAAGATATCAATACATGTTGCATTTCATTTGAGAGGTTATGAAACCTGGCTATGTTGGAAATTGGAGCAGCCAAGCTGTCAATTTCCGGGACTGAAGAGAGGGATGAAGAGCTCCCGATGAATGAGTGAGAAGGTTTGGAACTGGGTCCAGAATCCAAGGCTCTTCCAACAGATGAAGTCGAAGGAAGGGGAACCAAATCTGACGAGGCCAATGAGTGGCTATTAGAATGATGGTCCTTCCCAGGGCTTTTGCTTTCTGCAATACTTTGGGTATCAAGGGAATTGGTGGGAATGCATAGAGGAAACCTGGAGGCCAATCATGTGTGAGTGCATCCCTTGGGGCTTCTCCCGGAGGGGGAATCAGGGCAAAGTAGCTTCTGCTTTTGTGTTCATGTGTTTGGCAAAAAGGTTGCAGCAAGGCTGGCCCCCACCTGCAGAAAATTCTCTCCACCATCTCTTTCTTGAGGAACCACTCATGAGGCAACAAAATTGCTCTGCTTGGTTTGTCTGCTACCACACTGGATTTCCCCGGGATGTGCATTGCGAACAGAAAGCACTGGATGGATGTAGCCCACTACATCACTGTGGCTGCTGCTGAGGCTAGGATAAAAGGAAGACCTATCATTACATGAAGAGAGGTCAACCACCACTGAAAATCATTTGAGTTTGTGATCCGCATGTGCATGCGACCCAACGGTATTGCTAGTATTGCAGCTGCCATCATGCCTAACAATTTTAGCACTTCTGATGCTGGAGCCTTGTCCCTGGATATGATATGGTGGACCTGCTGATGGAAGTAGTAAAACTCTTTCTGCTGGAAGTCTCAAAAGTGGTGGTGGTGTCCAATTCTGCTCCAATAAAAATGAAATGTTGTGATGGCGACACAGCAGATTTTTTTTTTATTTATTGTAATGCGCAGATGATTGCAGAGAGAAAGAGTGGTGTCTCTGGCTTGTACTAGCTGACTGGAGAAAAACAGCACCACAAACTAAGTAAATACAACCGGCAAGTGAGCAGTCAAACGTACATCCAGGAATTCACCCACGAAGCAAGTGGAATACTATCAGACAGGATATGGCTTGAACGCAGCTTTATTAATAAAAATAAAAGCGTTTTCGCTGTCAGTACAAGCTGGCAGCTTCCTCAGAAAACAGATAAAACAATTGGCGCCAAAGCAAAAAATATAATCAGATCGGAATCAGGAGTGTCATAATCATAATTATGACACTCCTGATTCCGATCTTATTATATTTTTTTCTTTGGCGCCAATTGTTTTATCTGTTTTCTGAGGAAGCTGCCAGCTTGTACTGACAGCGAAAACGCTTTTATAAAGCTGCGTTCAGCCATCTGTCTGATAGTATTCCACTTGCTTCGTGGGTGAATTCCTGGATGTACGTTTGACTGCTCACTTGCCGGTTGTATTAGCTGATGCCTGGTGGTGGCGGTGGGGAGCCAATCATCTAGGTACGGAAACACCTGGAATCCTAAATGCCTCAGGTGAGCCATGACCACTGCCATACATTTGGTGCACACTCGGAGGGCTGTAGCAAGACCAAAGGGCAGGGATCGAAACTGGTAATGATTGGCTCTCAGCCGGAAGCACAGATGATCCCTTCTTGTTCACACCTGGTCAAAGTTTCCTTAACTTTGTGCCCAAAAAGGGACGAGCCATCAAAAGGGGTGTTGACAAAGGATGACAAAGGGTTCCGTGAAGGAACACAAGCACATCCAGGAATGTCTCCTGAGAGCAATTCCTGTACCCACTGCCCTACTCGCTCCGTCAGCTGCATAAGAAATGAGAAGCATGGACGAGTTCACTATGGAATTGAGGGTAGCAAGCTGGGAGGTGATTTTATCTGAAGCTCCTGCAGCTACTGTACCCTGAAGAGAATCTAAAAAGCTCTTTAAGGAGGTCTCTTTGAAGTCTCGTAGAATGAGTGAGATGGCAAAAGTCACTGAACTGTATGCGCGCTTCCCATATCTATCCATGATCCTAAAGTCTCTGTTAGGAGGATGGATAGATAAAAGTTTCTGACATCTCCTTTTTGGTGGCTGCCACCACCATCGCATCAACTGGCACTCCCTTTGTGAGAAAAGATTTTTTGTGAGGGGCAGAAATAAATTTATTAGGCCTCCTAGGGACAGGCTCCATGGTGTCCGGAGACTCCCACACCCTTCGTGAGACCAGCTCCATGAGCTTATCGAAGGGCAAAGATACCCAAGAGGTGGAGGGTTGAGACCTGAAAGCCTTCAGGAGGACAGACTTGGACTTCTAATATCTGAGCAAATGAGATATCTTTAGAGGGGGACCTTTCTGATTCATCTAAGTCGTGTCTGACATGAGAGACTCCTGTGGAGAGTCTAGATGCTTCCTGTTACAAATTCTCTTCCTGGGAACCTCATCAGTGGAAATGTCTGGTGAAGTCTCGGAAGAGCAAGGGCCACCCAGTGGCTCAGGGTCTCTACGCTTCGACAAGATCTGTGAGGCAGATGTGGAAACCGGTGCTTTTGGGGAAGAGGTAGTTGGACCTGAAGTTGTATATGTTTTGGGAGACATCACTCTCCTCATGGCTTCAAAGGTACCTCTGCTCCAATGAGAAGGGACCGCTGGATCTGAGAAAACCATTGATCCCCTTAACACCAGGACAGTGGGCTCCAAACCAGAGTTAGGAGTAGAGCTCATCCGAGCCAAAGCCCCGAGAGGCAAAGTCGGAACCGACAAGTCAGGCAGACTATCCTCCCTGGACCCAACAGGAGAGTGTTGTCTCCTAAACTCCTCGATTGGCACAGAGGAAATTCGAGTAAATGGAACCAATCGCACAGGAACAGGCATTGGTTCCAAAGGCTCAATAATCAGGTCCGACTCCTCTGGCTCCGAAGGACTGGTATGGCTCGCAGGAGGAAATTAAGTTGATGGTAATACAGTCTTCGGTTCCGAAACCGCTTGGGTTGGAGCCGATAAAAATTTTGTAAACGCCGGTGCCTGTAGCAACTTCTGCAGCACACAATCCACATCCAAATCGGAAAGGCTGATCGAGGACTGAGATGAATGGATGGAGAGAGACACTGATTTAAGTATTGGACATTTTATTACCTCAGATACCGTTTCCAGGACTGGGGACCAGCTCCGAAAAGAGAAGACGCTTGGCTCCGAGGACTGTGGAGCGAACATCGATGGTTTCTTGGATTTTTTTTTTTTACTTCCGAAGAAGTAGAAGCCTTAGAAGACTTTGAAGGCTTACTAGACATCCTGGTCACTTAAAGCTTCCTGAAAGGACGGTTTCAGAAGTCCTCTATCTATAAGCTCTCTCTTTCTCTCCTGAAGAACTCTAGAAGAAAAGAAATGGCAAATGCATCAGCTTTTCTGTAGGTGCAAGGCTCCAAGACAACACACGCAAGTTACATGGCTATCTGTTACAGACTTTTTCTGTTCACATTTTGGACACTTTTTAAAGCCTGACTTGGGATGCTTATCTCTATCCTGGTCAGCCATAATCAATAGTTATACAATATCTAGAAAAAAGCTACTGTACTGTAAAAATACTAGACACACCCAAAACTAGTTAAATAAGCCCTAACAACTATGGGCTAAATATGCTGTGACTAAACTGTCACTATGAAAACACACACACTATTTAATCAAACCACTCTAAATAAGCTATACATATAATACAAAATACTGTGACTAAACTGTCACTGCTCAAAAGCACACAAACCCACACTAACTACTTATTTAAACTACTCTAAATATAACAGGCCTAATAGAAAAAACGAAGGCCAAAGAGCTATAATAATGAAAAGGCACACCAAAGGGAAAAGGAATATCACTATTAAGCTATAAAAGCTATAAGAATTAAAGACCAACTCTAAAAGTAGAGAAATAACACTACTAGCTAGATAATGTTAGAATAAGAAAACTGTACTGGCCTGAGCTATGCGAGGAACCTCCAATCTGTTGCAGCGGCAAACTAGATCTGAGGTAACAAGGTGCATCATGGGATAGGGACGTGGCCTCGAGTTATCTGAAGACCTTAAGCTTTGCAGAAGGCCGACTCAGAGCCAAGGATCAGCTCCGAACCCATCTGTAAGAATGAACTGCGAGATAGAACAACTTCACATCAAGAGATAATAACCACCCTGTACTTGTCACTCATCAGGCCAATAACAGAGTACAATGCTACCTTTGTTATGTACCTTACCAGGTACCTGCAGCAACTGGAAAGACCTCACAGGTTTCTTACAAAGAAAATTCAGGGTCATTAGCAGATGTCATACATTGGCAGACTGAAATCACTGTCACTATACTCTGTGTCTTACAGACTACTCAGAGGTGACCTCTGCCTTGCATATAAAGCAATCTCAGATCATGCTCTAATGTAAATGCTGTACATCTGTAAATCAAATGATACAAGATGCACTTCCTCTAGGGAACTCAACCTGGTATGCAACATAAACAGGCCTTGCTGGAGAGAGACATGTCTCACAGAGATTCTCTCTCCTCTAGAACAAACTTCCAATTCGGGTAAAGCAGAGTCTCTTGCTGACCCTATTTAAGCGCAATTTGGATGATTGGATGGGAAACAGTAAATTCATCCCGGGAGTATCACCTGTGTCTCTCTTGGATGTGACAGTAGTTGGTGACTTAGTTCCACTCAATACCTTGACATTCTTGGAAACAGGGGTTATACTTGGCTAGGCTTGTAAAGGCCCTAGGGCCATTAGCCTAGTAATCTTCTATAATCCTGTGATCCTATGCAGCAATAAAGAAAACGTAAACTTGTATGCTGACTTTAAAGATTTCCACTTTGGGAAAAGCTCTAACTGTAATGCTAATATTTCCAAGTTAGGGCACTGAAGAGCAGCTTAATTTACTTTGAATGCTATGGCATAAAACTGAAATGACATGAAAAAGTGATTGCCTTTGTGAATAATCTAAAATAGAAATTTTCTGGTACTTTAATACAAAGGATTAAATCTATGAGCTTCGACCTTTAGTCCTGGGTTTGATTTTCTTGGTCTATATTTGATTACTGTGTAGCTCTGAAAAAGTCACTTAACCAGACAGTACTCCCAGATCACATCTAATTATAAGCACTTAGGAAGAGATTTTTAAGTGTGACTGTGTGTTTACTTTTACTGCAACCTGGACTTCAAATTCATGACCAAGGTATGCAGTATGAATTATTATTCTCATATCTGCATTATAAAAATAAAGTTATAAATCTGTAATTTTCAGATGACCTGGTCAAACTACAGTCCAGCCCTCAAATGTCTGCAAACTTTGCTACTCACCTGTAAGCTGTTCTGGAAGCTATAATGTTGAAGTATGGCAGAGTTTCCAGCCTTCAGCTGATATATGAAGAGCATGCAGTGATTCCCTGCATCACTCCTTTTGTTTAGAAAGCATATGCTGAGCAATATTCTTGGGAATCCCATCTGTTCTCCACTACATATGTTAAAATGACCATTTGGTCACCCACCAAGATGTAGATAATCTCTGCTATTGTAATATTGACTTTAAAGGTTATCATAAATTAAAATTAACTGCATAGAGCTACATAAGTTTAAATCTTTTACAAGACCATAAGTAGCATTCGGAGAAAAAAAAACACACTGGAAGAAGGATGAAAAAACTGCAAAACAAACCAAACAGACTTGCACCTAATGGATTATCAAGACATCATATGGTCTGTGACAACATGACATATGCATACCATACATCTGTGCCCAAATATGGAGCTATCAAATGGATGCCCATTGCAAAAATGCAATAGATATTTTAAACTGTCCAGCTAGAATGACACAGTGTATTGCAAGGATGTATAGTATATCAATGTAGATCTTAAATCCATACAAAGATTACTGCTTAAATCACTACAAATTTCACTTCCAAAGTAGCAAAACTGTAGCAGTATCCAAAAATGAAACAGAATGGGCCTGCAAATAAAAAACACAAATAAAAGATGAAACTGGTTGTTTATATATGAAATTATTCTGTATTTAGTGTCCCACACTCTTACATCATATGTTTATATACCCAACATAACAAGGATACAAGAGGAGCAAAGCAATTAGGTCAAACTCTATGACTCACAAACCTCAGCTGTCCCTGATTTTTGCACTGTTCCTCAAAACATTTTTGATTTTTTTTTTTGGTAAATCAGAGTAATACGGTCAATAATGCCAGACAGAGTTTTATACTCATTCTTCAGAAAATGCATGTTGATGCAAAAACCTGCTGTTTTATTAACTTTCTAACTTAGAATAATATTTACAAATCACTCTATTTTGGGCCCCCTCCCCACTCCAGACTACGGCCTGTTAGGTGAACATGCTTACAAGCAGACAACCCAGATCAGTAAATGGCCATGCTTGGATTTCACTGTAGCACATAAAAAAGTAGTGAAACAAGATTTCTTTTTAGGGCCAACTTCATGGTACAGAGTAACTGTACATCGGATTGCAGTACCAGCAAACTTTAATAATGTAGTAAGCACCAGGTTGGCAAGAGACTAACTGCATCGCCAGCATCTAGGGGTGCAAGGAGTATATTCTGGTACAGGTCAATCATCTGTCCAGTGGTCAAACATCCAAAAATATGATCACGGACATGTTTAGGTCAGCAAAGGCAGACCTTGTATGCATATGAAAGCGCATGAATGGTATTATCATCTTCCCCATGATTACCGACCACTGAGGTCCAGCATAAAAAAATGGAGGAGGGATTAGGTATAAACAGAAAAACATTCTTTACTACTGAAAGATGAAAGGCAACCAGTTCCCAGCTCTCGTTTTCCATTGCCAGATAGGATGGAGAGGTGGGACTGAATGGGCGTAAAGGCTGCTGAACTGGTTACATGATCAGCCTGAAGAGGAAAAAAAATTACTCACAGGTAGCCAGAGTAGTATAACTAAGGGGCTGAAAAACATTTTCATATGGGTAAACCAACAAAAAAAACTGGCAACCTACCCACTTAAATAAATAAAAATACAAAATAAAACTATATTAAAAATAATGATGACAATAATAAAAATAAAATCAAATGCCAGGTCTCAGACAATAGTAAAATATCCAACTAGTTACCAACTCTTAAGTATCACCTCAAGAGTGATAAATAACAAAAATGAAATAAATACTCAACTACGGGAAGGGAAGAGGGCAAGAGTCAAACAAGACAAGTTGATCCTTCCAACAGAACGAGGTGGTTTAGGATTACCTGATTTAAAGGGATATTTTAGAGATGCACAGTTAAGGGCTTTTATATATAACCCAAGCAGAAAACGGGTCTATATTATATGTTCGAAGTTTGAAAACTACGAACGTTAAATAATTGAATTTAAATGTTCGAAGTTTCAAACATCGAACATATAATATATAAAAAAAAAAACAACAACGGAACTTACCTGACTAGTGTAGGCAGAGGGGGGTAAGACCCCTCCACCCCCCGCTCTTTAAATATACCAACTCAGAGACCGCACTACAGTGCAGTAAGAGAAATCTTCCCTGTACCACACTATAGTACAGTCTCGGAGTTGGTATATTTAAAGAGCGTGGGGTGTGGGGGCACGTTTTTTTTTTTTTTTTTTAAACATATGTTCAAAGTTTTATAACTTCAAACATTTAAATTCAATATTTTAACGTTCAAAGTTATAAAACTTCGAACATATGATATAGACCCGCAGAAAACTACAATTCAAAGTGGAAAGGGAGGATGAAGTGTGCGTGTGTGTGTGTGTGGGTTTGGTATTTCAAGAAATAAGGAAAGAATGGGATTTTGGACACAGATCCTTATGGAGAACAGTCATACAGAATATTTTATATATATATATATATATATATATATATACACATATATAGTAACGGAAGGTATACCAAGAACTAAGCCAACACAGGAATGGAGAAAGGAGATTATGCCAATAGAAATGGCTGCAACTAGGGGTGCACAAAACAGACAAGGATGAACTGGAATTTACTGGAGGAAGATGGCAAAGGAGCTAATGTATTGGGAACAGATAATTAGAGAATGAAAGGTAACAGAACAGGAAGAGGCCAAAAAGACATTTGGTTTGCAGGCTGGTGATTTCCTTCCCTCTCAGAGACTGATAGGGAATCCTAAATGAAAGAGCTTCACTGGTTGAGTTTTTAATTGAATCTAGAACAGATGCTGCTGTTAAAAAAAGGATATTTAGTAGGGCATACAAAAATATTGCACAAATCAGAAGAGGTCAGAAAAGATTAGGAAGAGAGATTAGATATGCATCACAAAGTAACAATGGGAGGACATATGTATGGTTCCCAAATGTGCAACAAAGTCTAAAGCATTTAGGATTTTTGCTTGGAGTGTTTGTATACACACTTTTATACCCTAAAACAGACTCCAAAATATTTTTTTCCCCTGGGTAGATGACAAATGCTGGAGGTGTGATGGGGAAGAAAGAGGTAACCAACCAGGAACACATGTTTTGGGAGTGCAAGGAGTTGGCAAACATTAAAAATTCCCCACAGAGTCCTCTGTCAGGAATACTGGGGAAGCAAATAAGTGTAACTAAAGAAATTATTTTTTTGAGCTGGGATACAGGCTCTGAACTAGACATAGTAAGCTCTTGTTGAGCTTAATTCTGATGGCTAAAAAACAATTACTAGAAAATGGAAACAAAAATGTAAACTAACAATACTTGAAACACTGAATACTTAACAGAGACAAAACAGAACACAGTACGAATAAATTACACAAGGAAAACAGAAACTGTGGGAACAATACATGCAGAAAAATGTTTTGGTCTTCACAAAAATGGGAATCAACTTCTTGGTAAATAATATGGAAATCCATGATCACAATATCATTCAGTGATGCCATTTCAATGTACCAGTTCACTAAACTACAGAAAAAAAGTAGAAAAATTAAATTACAAACACTGAGTTTGAAATGTAGGTTTAAGCCCTCCACATCTCTCTAATATTGTCTTCTGTGTCCTGTAGTCTCTCTCTCTTTTTTTTTTTCTTTAGGGCATACAATCTTAGAGCCATTTGCATATTTCAGCAAAGCAGCACTCCGATGAAAAGAGGGTCACTGAATCAGCAGAAAATGAAACTCACAACTAGACTCTATCATAGACCTAGTATTCAAAATCAGATTCTAACACTTTTATAGCTTGTCTAAATTACTGGGGGAAGTGTGTGTGTGTGTGTGTGTGGAGGGGGGGGGGATCAATCAGTGCTCTTGCCACTAAATTCCCTTTAGGAGCAGTGTGATCCTATCAAAATTTGCACATGACCAACACAACCACAATCTACAAGAGGGAACAGGGAAGGTTCCTCGCTTGTGTCAGAATGCTGAGCTTATCCCCGAGGGAGCAACGGCTGCTATTAGTAATACAGTTGGCCCCATTTTTCTTGTCCAAAAGAACCAGAAAACGAAGCATGCATCTACTCCTCACACTTCTTTGGATAGTAGTAGTTTACTGGGACTGGCTCAGAGTTTAATTCAGGCTATTGATCCTTCTTGTTGGGTAGTTTCTGATAAAAGAATGAGGAATGCCTTTTTCCTAGAAGAAATTCAAGATTTTTGAATCTGAAAAGGAAGATCCCAGGACAGATTTAGAGTTTTCTCCTCAGATTTCTGATTCAGACTCTGAGGAGAGTTCGGTTTCAGATTCTCAAAGTGTGTGTGGGGGGGTTTCTCTCTCTGAGACGATTGCTAGAATGTCCCAGTGTCTGCAGTGCGAGAATACAGAGTTCTCATTCCCTCAGAAAATATAAGTTGTTACAGAAGGATTTTCCATAACCTACATCCATTCCTCCTGTCCTGCCTACTTTATAGGATGTGTCTTACTTCCTGCAATTTTCTTGGTAGTCAGCCAGCTATCCCTAAAAAGGCAGATAAAATGTATGCAGTCCCTCAGTCTTAAATGTTTTATACACTATTCCCAAGCTTGACCCAGCAGCTGCAGCTTTAGTTGACTTCAATGCTGCTAAGCACTTGGGTAATTCTAACTTTACTCAAAGATGGAAAGATTACTTACTCAAAGGTGGAAAGATAACTGACAGGTACGGGGGAAAAAAGTGTATACATCTTCAACCTTAATTTTCAGAATTTTCAACAGTCAGACTCTTATGTTAAAGTTTGTTCAGACACATTGTGATAGTATGAGAAATGTTTTATCAACAGTTTCTTTTTTTTATATATATAAAGAAACATTTTTATTGAATTTTTAATTTCTATAATAACAAGCATACATTTGTATAAATGACAAACCACATTGACATTTTTAGTTGCAAACATACATCACATGTAATCTTCTATATAGCTATTGTAAATCGAACATTACACATCTCATTCAATTCCTTTCTTAGACCTCATTCCTCCTCCAAAACATTATTCTATACTTACTGCTTCCACAACTCTCATTGTGGAGAAAAATCAGCTTTAAATAACTTGGTTTCTTCTGTTGTGCCGGTCAACTGCATTGTTTGCAGAGTTTGTGTATGTACGACTTTTGATACTTCCGCCTGGGTTATGGCCACTAGTATTGTTTTAAGGAAGTTTGCTTGGCTGCATTCTTAGAACCTTCAAGATGATGTAAAAAATAAGACTTTAAATTTAAACCTGATAGCAGGTTGGGAAGTGACATCATTTTGATTTGTGCATGAACACAAACCAGTTTAGGAAAGAAAAATCCAGAACTAGTCTCCAAGCATTTTCTGTCTTTGGCAGTGGTAACATCTTCAAATAAAACCCTTTCCCCATCTGGGAAGGAGGAACTGGCTCTATCACTTCTTGAAACAGCAAGTGATGAGGAACTGGTAGAAACAAGTGTCTGATCTACAGGATAAGCAATCACTCCCTGGAAAAGAGAAATTTCCTCCTGACATCTGTAACCCTAATGAATGATTTAGGCAAATGGGTTCTGAAAATCAGTCTATTGTCAAAGAGAAAACTGGAGAGTCAGACTTCCTGGAAGGGAATGGGTCCAGCCCAGGCTGGGACTGGATCACAAAGTCTCTTGGACAGTCTTTCCTTGGTTTTGGGAGATTTGAGACTTCTTTTGGGAACCTGCTTGCCACTTCTTAAACATGTTTACCTGATTTTGTTTTTGTTGAGGCTGTTCCGTTTTTTATTTTTCCAAAATTTGATGAGGAGAAAACATCCCTTGGACATTTTGGTAAAGGAGGGCTAAAAAAAATCTTCCTGGATCAGCTTGCCCCTTTCATCACACCTTTGGATCACCTCTGCAGCAGAGGGGCCCAATAGTATAACTTCTCCCTTGGATAGAGTTTAACACCTCATTTTTAATGTCCAGAGGGTTCTAAAAATGCAGCCATGCAAAACTGGGCCTACCGTGTTACTAATAGCAGCTGCTTCCCCAGGAATGGGCACAGCATTCTGACAACAGGGGAAACCTTCTCTGATTCCTTTCCCAGGACTTCACAAGAGTGGCTCCCCCTTGCCCACTGAAGTGACCTCAACAGAAGCAGAGGATGTGGCTAACTGCTGGTCCATAATGCCTGTAGGTGCTACACCAGAGGGATCAAGGGTAAAGGATTAATGGTCTGAGGTACAACAAATGATCACAGCAGATTCACCCATCCATCAGCAGAGACAAACTGCTAGCCTGCTGTGCTGGCAAAGGCCATTTGCTTATTTTTTTTTTTATTTTTTGACTGGAAGACAAACAGTGGCACTGGAAGTCTGTTCCATGGGCAAGCTGAAAATGATGCCGCCTTCCTGTGGAAAACAAGCAGCAAAAGCCAGTAAAACTCAAGAAGCCTTTAAAGGTCACCTTTCCACAAAAAAACACAGTAAAAACTCTTTGCCCCAAAAGTAAACTAAACTTCTCCCCATAAAAATGTCTTTCAATTACTTTTAACAACTTCTAAACTGACAGGGAAAAGACTGCTCTTGTTTAAAAGTACAATGCAGTGCCGTGGCAGTCTATTAAAACACACACAACTTTAAAATATCTTTCCTAAACAGGAATGTGTTCTAAAATAAACAATTTTTTTGTTTTAAATAGAAGGTTATTTCCCAAAAGGAAACTTATCTGTGCAGCAAAGGAACAGCACAAGTCAACTGTCTATCCTCAGAAGTCTCAGAGGAGCATACTCTTTAATGGTAGGAAAACTCTGAAGGGCTTGGTACCCATATCTGCTTTTTCAGTCAGCTCAGGCTGATTGACAGTTTTGGCATGTGGAAGGTACCCTGAAGGTTTGGAAGCTTGCTGATTGTTATATCCTATGCAGGATACAACCCACATAGCTAAGGTTACCGCAGTGGTGATCAATATGATGAAGATATACAGTGTCCTAGTAAAAGTATGAAGCTGTCTCTCCAATAGTATTCTAAATTGAGACCTGCCAAAAGGGACACAGGTGGATCCCTATAGCATTCTCTGTATTTCTGAATGAAAAACAAAGCATTTAATTACAAACTCTGTTATATGTCCAGGATTGTGGCATAATGGAATACCCCTAATCCAAAGTAGAGTGGTCACTGAATTACTATATACAAAAGGAGTAGGGAGGCAAAGTTCCCTGTAAAACAAATGTTTGAAAGATGTAGCAGCAAGTTTCACCATTCAATCCTTTTCTCTAACAATTTATTTTTCACAGTGCAAGACCTCTCACTTTTGACAAGGAGCCAAGTACACTGATTTATTAACTTGGATGCATTCTCTTGATAACTGCAAAGCAACTTGAACAAATTTTTTTTTTTTTTTTTTTTTTTAGTAAAACAGGAATTACAATATCGTTGCTAAGACTTATTAAATGCACTTATGTGCTTTAAGTGCTATACCTATCATTTGCAATAAGGAAACACCACAGAATTCTTCTATAAATTATAGTCACAGCAGCTAGAAGATGTGAGGATTTCATAACTGATAAAAAAATAAGTTATGTACTCACCATAACGTTCCATGTGTGTTGTCCATCTCACTTTCATTCTTTACTGGTTGGGTTCAGAACCGATCCTTGGTTCTGACTCAGCCGTTTACAAAAGCTTGAGGTCTTCAACTGGCTTGTGGCTTACACCCTATTCCATGATGCCCTATGGAATTCTCCAGATCTTGTTTGCTGGTATATCGATACATGTCTATACAATTTTACTACTTTACAAGCCAAGAAGAGGGTCAGAGTATATTCAACATGAAATAAATCCTCTCAGTCCTCCAGGAGCCAAAGGCTGGGGGAAGGAGGGTGGGATGCAAGAATGAAGGCGAGATGGACAATACACAATGGAACATTACGGTGAGTACATAACTTCTTTAAGTAATGTTGTCCTTTCTTGCCTTCATTCATTACTGGCTGGGACAGTGTCCCTAGCACCATCTTCTTGGGTGGCTCAAGGGATAATATTCTTCAGAACAGTGGACCCAAGAGTCCTGTCCCTGGAGGCCAAATCAACTTTGTAATGAGTAATAAAGGTATGAGGTCTTGCCCATGTTGCTGCAGTACAAATGGTATCAGTTGGCAGTCTGACCCGAAAAGCAGAAGAGGTAAAGATAGCTCTGGTAGAATGACCTCTTACTTTGTTGGGAAGTTGTTTGTTTTGGGACTTGTAGGTGAATGTAATGCAATCCGACAGCCATCTGGAGAGAGTGACCTTAGTAACTGGAGCACCTATTTTGCAATCTGAGGAGGACACAAATAATTGGTCAGTGTTTCTAAAGTCATTTGTTCTGTGCAGGTAGAAATGTAATTGTCCATGTACATCTAGTTGGTGTAACATATATTCTGCCTTATTGCCATACTTGGGGAAAAAATTGGTAAGTCTATGGATTGGTTTAAGTTCGATTCTGAGCATACTTTTGGCAGAAAGGATGGATTTGTATGAAGAGAGACTCTGTCCTTGTGGAATAGCATATATGGGGGTTTGATAGGAGAATTTCTGAGCTACAAGCGTTGTCTATCTGAAGTTATAGCTACTAAGAAAATTGCCTTCCAGGTTAAGAACTTCAATTCACAGGATGATGCAGGTTCAAAGGGGGGAAGAATCAAACGGGATACAACAGAATTCAGGTTCCATGGGGGTAGAGGTGGTTTAATGGGTGGTCTTAACAGACTAGTTCCTCTTAAAAAGGCTTTGCAAAGTCTGTGGAACATAATGTTAGGCCCCACTTCTCCTAAATGGAAATTAGAGATCGCTGCTAACTGGACTCAAATAGTAGTTGCAGCAGCTCCATCATGAAATAACTTTGCTAAGAACTTTGCAGCAGCTCCATCATGAAATAACTTTGCTAAGAACTCCAGTATGAAAGATATAGGTGCAGAGAAGGGGTCAATATGATTTTTTTAATGCCCAGGAGGAAAATCTTTTCCATTTGCTGACATACAATTTTCTCGTAGAAGCTTTATGAGAAGAGATCAGGATAGGCTGTACTGAAGGTGAAAGATCAGGTAGCCTGGCTTTGTTTGGAATCGGAGCAGCCAGGGTGTCAACTTGAAAGTTTGAAGAGATGGATGGAGCATTCCTGATGGATGGGTCAAAAGGTCCGGAAATGGGTTCAGAATCCAAGGCTCCTCCTGAATATGAGGCCACAGGAAGGGGAACGATATATGGCAAGGACAGTAAGGGGTGACAAGTATTAAGGTCCTTCCCAATGTGCTGGCTTTTTGGAGAACTTTGGGTATCAATGGGAAGGGAGAGAAGGCATAGAGGAGACCTGAGGGCAAATCATGTACAAGAGCATCCCCTGGAGGTTCCCCAGGAGGGTGGATTAGGAAAATATAGCTGCTGCATTTGGCTTTCGTGGACATGGCAAAGAAGATCACAGCAAGGCTGGCCCCATTTTTGGAAAATCATTTCCGCTACATCTTCTTTGAGGGACCACTCGTGAGGCATAAGAATTGCCCTGATGAGTTTGTCTCCTATCACGATGTGAAGCATTGGGAGGAGGGTCTTCCACTGCCATACTCTCAGAGCCTCCTGGTAAAGGGGGTAAGCTCTGGTTCCCCTTGTTTGTTTATATACCACATGACCCACATATTGTTCATTTGTATTGCAATCATTCCTATCAGAAGAGAATCTTGAAATGCCTGCAATGCTAAAAGCACCACTCATCTCTAGGACATTGATATGCAAGTGGGTCTAGTGTTTCTGCCAAGTGCCCTGGACCATCCTTCCCTGATAATGCCCCCTCCACCCTATCAGGAAAGCATCCTTTGTCACGGTGGCTGTAGGCTGTGGAAGAACAACGGGTCGACCTAAAGTCACTTGAGTGGAGTGAAGCCACCAACGAAAGTCTTTCCTGCAAGATTCCATGATCACAATTTATTGGGACATGGGTAGTTTCTGCATGGACCACTGAGCGAATAGCAGCCACTGAAGAATCCTCATATGTAGCTGTTCTAATAGGATTACAGTTATTGCTACTGCCATGGTACCTAAAACTCTGAGAACTGTTCTTGCTTGAACTTCCTTGTTGAACAGAACGATTAAAACCTGACATCGAAGGGCATGAACTCTTTCTGGGAGAAGCTTTACCATAATTTTTGTGGTATCTAGATCTGCTCCTATAAAGACGATATGCTGAGATGGCAATAAGGTTGATTTTTCATAATTTATTGTGATCCCTAAGCAAGAGCAGAGTTTTAATGTGGGGTCTCTTGCTTTTATAAGTAGATGCTCAGTGGTGGCGATTAGGAGCCAGTCATCTAGATAAGGAAACGCTCTGAATCCTAAATGTCTCAGGTGAGCCATAACTACTGCCATACATTTAGTAAACACCCTGTGGGCTCTAGTGAGACCAAAGGGTACAGCTTGAAAATAGTACTGATTGGCTCACAGCTGAAAGCGCAAATGACTCCTGGATCGTCTGTCCATTTTTATGTGGCATTACACATCCTGGAGATTTATAGAGCTCATCCAATCATCTTTTTCCAGAAAAGGGAGAATTGACTGCAGTGTCACCATCCAGAACTTTAGCTTATTTACTGCCTTGTTCAGCTTGCTGAGATCCAAAATGGGTCTTCCAGTCCCCTGTTTTCTTTGGAACTAAAAAGAACCTTGAGTAAGTTCCGGATCCTATCTGGTCTGCAGGGACTATTTGGATGACTCTTTTATTCTAGCAACCTCTGTATTTCTAGTGTTGCTCGTTTCCTTTGACTGGTTGGAATGTCCGGAATGTTTCCAACATGTGGAGCATGAAAGGAAAAGGGTATGGAGTAGTCTCCAGATATGATGCTTTATACCCATTTTTCTTTTGTGAGTTTTAGCCAGGCTTCTGGGTACAAATATGAGTGACCCCCGACTGCCTCCAGAGATGGACTGGTGGGTCTCCTTTCAGGAGCGCTGAAAAGGCTTGCCATGGAAGGATTCCCTGCCACCCTGGTTTTGTGGGCCCTCTCTACCACATGGTTGGCGTCTTCCATTATTGCTTCCCCCTCTGCCCCTGGGGGAAGGATCACCACGTGGGTCTTGAAAAACTCAGGGATTTTTGAAACCACATTTTTCCTCCCTTTTGACCTTTTGGATAAGGTCTAGATGGTAGGGAAAAATGGACTCCTATGGCAGAGAGAGTTTTTCCTTCCTGTTCACACCTGGTTAGTGTCTTTGACTTTAGACCTGAAAAAGGACGAGCCATTGTATAGGCCATTAACAAAGGAAGACTTACAGGGCTCCACAAAGTTACACAAACATATCCACAAATGCCTCCTCAGGGAAATTCCTGAACCCGCTGCCCTACTCGCTCCATCAGTTGCATAGGAAATGAGACTCATGGAGGAGTTTACCACTGAATTTAAGGTGCAGAGCTGGGAAGAAACTTTAAATGAAACCCCCGCAGCTACTGTACCTTGGAGAGTATCTTCTAACTCCTTCAGGAGATCTCTCTGTAACCTGGTAAAATGTGTGAGATAATTCAGGGATCTGAATTTAAAGGTTGCTGAAGAGAAGGTGCACCTTCCATATCCGTCCATCGTACGAGACTTTATTCAGAGGATGGACAGAAGACGACATCTCTGACAGTTCCTTTTTGGCGGCCACCGCCACCACCATAGCATCTACCAGGAAACCTTTCATCAGGAAATTTATCCTCTGGGGATGTGATGAATTTGTTTGGCCTCTAAGGGACAGGCTCCACAGAGTCTGGAGTCTCCCACGCTTTGACAAACTAGGTCTATGAGTTCATTGAAAGGCAGAGTCCCAAAAGCCTTCAGGTAGACAGCCTCCTCCTCAGAAGGGTTAATGGGCTTCCAGCCACCTCTCTAAGTATTTCTAGGATGTCTGCAAAGGACACATCCTCAGTGGGTGACAGTGGGGACCCTTCTGACTCATTGAGGTTTGTGTCAGATGTGACGGACTCCTCTGGGGAGTTCAGATGCTTCTTGCATAATTTCTTGTGAGGGACCTCTTCAGATGGGTATTCTGGAGAGGTTTCAGAAGAGACGGGTTCACCCACTAGGGCGCCATGAGGCTGTGGGTCTCCACGTCTGTGTGGATGCGATTGTGCAGAGATGGACAATGGTGCCTTTAGGGGAAGAATGACTTGATCTGGGAGTGGAGCTGCCCGATAGGACAGCACTCTCCTAATCACCTAGAAGGCTCCCCCCCCCCATCCATAATACAAGGAAGCGCCCAGCTCCGAAGAGCTAGAAGGAATCCCTGGCACCAAAAGGGTTGTCTCAGAGGCTGATGTAAGAGCTGAAGTCCTGACCGGCAAGTTCTGATCCGACAAGTGTCCGATCTGACTGTCCTCCCTGGACCCGACGGCACCAAGGAAGATGGAGCTGTAGTCAGGGCCGAAAATCCTAGAATTGATCTTGGCTCCGACGGTTCCACTATGATCGAGCTGATCATGCATTCCAGCTCTGAGGCCCCGAGTCCAGTCGGAAGATGAATCCATGGTGACAGGACAGGTCTAGACGATTCCAAAACTCCCTGGGTCGTCTCCGTACAAAATTTTGGCTAGCACCAGTGTTATCAAAATGTCTCGGCATCACGTGATTCACATCCTCATTTGAAAGGCTCCTGGAAGATCAAGAGGAGGGAGCTGAGATCTTAAAGCTTGCAAGATTGGTGATCTTAACATTGGAGAAACCGGATCCAGTACTGGGGACCGACTCCAAGCTTGCAAAACCAATGGTTCCGATACTGAAAGAGCCGAGGTGAATAGTTTCTCGGACTCAAAAGATTTCAGGTCCAGTGATGACATCTTTTGCAATTTCTTAGTCGGTTCAGAGTGATCTGATGAAGAAGATGAGGATCTTTTTCCAGATAAAGGGGAAGTAGTTTGTTTTGAAGAACTCTGACCTTCTCCAATGGCCTCTCAAAAGGCAGTCTTTAACAATCCCTTAATTATCAACTTATTCTTCCATTCAATGAATGGGAAATAGAACAGGACTCTTGTAAGTGTATTGCTCTAAGGTAGTACACACACAATATACCCATCAGTTACTGACGTCTACTGAGAGCACTTAGAACACTTTTTAAACTCCAAGGGTTTAGTATTGTTTGCCTGTTTAGATATGATAACAGTTAACATAGCTTACCACCATAATACAATGTAAATAAACACTTTAAGGGGAAAAGCCCTCTTAACTCAAACGGGCTAAGCAACCCTCTAAGTAAAAAGGAGCTACCTTGGATAAAGGAAACACTAGAAAAAGACAAACTCCCCCTTTTTTTTTTTTTTTTTTTTTTTAAACAAACTTGACAAGGATAACAGAAGAAAAATAATGCACATACACTTGTGGAAAAAAGCTCTCCAACTTAAATGGGATGATAAGCTCTCTAACCTAAATAAGCTAATTTGGTAGTTTGTGTAAAAAACTCTAAATAAACGGCTAGTTGAACCAACTATCTTGACAGTAAATAACCAACACACACAGAAAAGAGAAAGGGATACTTTATAGGTTCATAGGATGATACTAGGCTAATGGCCCGGAGGCCCTTTTAAGCCTAACAAAGAATTTTGCCCATGTTCCCTTAAAGTCAGCACCTGTTTCCCCTGTCCATGTACTGTGTCACTATATAATATATATATATATATATATATATATATATATATATATATATATATATATACACATACACACAAATATATATATATATATATATATATATATATACATATATACATATACATACACACATATACATACACACACACACAAATTATATCTGCACACATATATATATATATATATATATATATATATATATATATATATATGTATGTATGTATCACCAGGCTAGACAAGGAGAAGGTCACTGTCAGCTGCCTGTCGGGTGCCAGGATCCGCCACATAACCCACGCACTCAGGTCACTCCACACCAAGTACAAATAAGACTCTGTCATTGCCTGAGTTGGTGTGAATGACCTGAGATGTACCTCCCTGGACTACATGAAGAGACATGGAAGAGCTCTCCGATCTTGTAGCCCAGGCAGGTATGACGCTAGCCCTGAGTAGCATTCTGCCATCGCCCAGAATGATACCACAGTACAAGGACAAAATGACTGACTTCAACAATTGGTTAAGCTTCTGGTGTCATTCTAAGGGGATCCAGTATCTGTCTGCTTGGGATGGCATGGTCGACAGACCATGATGCTTTGCCACAGATGGCCTGCACCTGTCGTCCCTGGGATTCCAGATACTGGCTAAAGCTCTTGCTGCCCCTATAGTGCCTTTTTAGGCAGGATTCAAATAACAAATTCACCACCATAACAGGAACAGGCAAACAAAAACTTAAGGTAATGCTACTCAATGCTAGAAGTCTAAATCTCAAAATGCACTCACTCGAAGCACTCCTTAAAATAGAGAACATAGATATCTGTGCAGTGACTGAGACCTGATTCAAGGCTCCAAAGAGCACCCCTGCACTACCCAGGCTATAACTCATATCACACTTTTCGGCCATGTAACCTGGACTGAAACACCAAAGGCGGAGGTGTGTCCATATTCATTAATGATATCCACACATCCAGGCTTGTTGCTCAGCATAAAGCATCCGAGGTAATCAAAGTGCAACTAACTCAGGGCAAAACTGCAATCCAAATTGTAGCTTGCTACACATCCCCCACCATGCCCCAGGATTCCCACTCCTCTTTTCTTGATGTACTGGAAGATATTAGGGTTCAACCAAACACCCTAATAATGGGCGACATCAACTACCCCACCATTAACTGGGAAAACTACTCATGTACCAACTCCTTAGCTCAACGCTTTCTGGAATTCATAAACTCCAATGCCCTAGATCAACTTATCCACACCCCCACCACGGGCAACAATATCCTAAACCAAGTCATTACCAACATGAGTGACCGGTGTTCCACACCTGAAGTCAACTCCTCGTTGGTCCGATCCGACCATAAGCTTATCACCCTAGATATCCACATCCCGCCCCCACCCCCCATTAAGGAAACCACAGTAAAAAATTTCTCCAAAGCCAACTTCATGCTTCTTAATACAGAAGTGGTGAACTTCATGACACCCATGCAGATGGACAATACAGTTACAACTGCTGAATCCTACACAAATGCACTCTATAAGCACTTACACATGTGCATGGATCGTGCTATCCCAAACAGAACCAAGACGCTATCCTCCAAAAAAGGAAGCCAATCTGGTGGTCCTCTGTCATAAACAAACTGTACAACAGAAGGAAGAAACTGTTGCAAAAGAGAGTAAAATCCCATGAGTGGAGGAGCTCCCTGGTCAGCCTCAGTAAGAAGCTGATATCCCTTATAAGATCCTCCAAAGCTAGCTACGAAAACAAAACTGCCACTAAATCCAAGGACAACCACAAAGCATTCTATAGCTATGTCAAGAATCTAGATGGCAACACCCAGATCTGCTCTGAGTTACAGCACAAAGGCATGAAAATTACAGAACCAACTGATATTGCCAACATCCTGGCAGATCGGTTCAGTGCTAACTTTACCCCCCCCTCACCCACTAAAGGGCCCATATCTATACAGGAAGAATGCAGAGTCCCTGTAATCACAACTACACAGGCAAAAGCTGCACTTTCTAAAGCCAAAAACACAGCATCCATGGGACCGGATAACATTCCAGGCTGCGTTTTACATGAACTTCAGAGCGAACTGGCTCCCCACTTAAGCACCATGTTCAATAATAGCCTCGCATCACTCTTTGTTCCCACTGAATGGCGCACAGCAACAGTAATCCCACTCCACAAAGGGGGAGCCACCACTGATACTGGGAACGATCGACCTATTAGCCTGACGAGCCTGGTCTGCAAGGCCATGGAATGCATCATGGAAATCAGAAATAAAGACATTGGTAACCTCCAAACTCTGGATCCCACCCAGTTCGGGTTTGTGAAAGGCAGATCATGCCTCCTGAATCTGATCGACTTCTTTGAGGCAGTCACCAAAGCCGTGGATGAGGGTAAGGTGGTTCACACAGCCTATCTTGACCTCGCCAAGGCTTTCGACACCATCCCCCATTCTGGAATTATAGCTAAACTCACTAAACTAGGTATAAATCCCTACGTCACAAGATGGGTTGCCAACTGGCTCACTGACACAACCCACACTGTAAAAGTTACAGACTCCAAATCTGACCTCAAGGCAGTGACAAGTGGAGTGCCACAGGGTTCCGTCCTGGGACCTCTCCTGTTTGGTATCTACTTCTCTGAAGTACAGGCTAACACAGAAGGCCTCTGGCTGACTAAGTTTGCAGATGACAGCAAACTAGGAGCCATAGTCAAGTCCCCAAATGATGTGGACATCCTACAGAAGGGCCTCACTGAGACAGATGCCTGGTGTCAGAGCCATGGCCTCAAGCTCAATGCCAAAAACTGCAGCATCATCCCCTTTGGTAAAAACTCTGTACCCATGAACTACCACATAGGCAGCAATCTACTTAACACCGAATGTGTGATAAGAGACCTTGGGACCCAGGTGGACAGTAGTCTCTCCTTTGATAGTCACATCGCCACAGTAGTCAGGAAGTCCTTCTACGTGGCACACCTCATCATAAAAGGGTTCTCATCCAGGAAAAAAGAGGTCATTGTTCCCCTCTACTCGTCACTCATTAGACCCATTATAGAGTACAACGCCCCTTTTGGAATGTACCTCAAGACATCTGCAGCAGCTGGAAAGGCCACAGAAGTACCTCACAAAGAGGATTACTGGCCTCAAACAAATGCCCTACACTGACCGCCTCAAAAAACTCCAGCTTTACTCCGTAGCATATCGCCTACTCCGAGGTGATCTCTGCCTAACATATAAAGCTATGTCAAACCCAGAGCTGTTGGACATGCTACACCTAAAGAAATCCCAATCCCACCAAGCTACACGCTCTAGGGACCTAAACCTTGTCACCACAATAAACAGGACACGCTGGAGGGATAGATTCCTGTCCCAGAGACTTCCTATACTCTGGAACAAGCTACCCATCTATGTCATGCAAAGCTCTTCATTAGCACTCTTCAAGAAAAATCTTGATGAGTGGACGGGAAATAGGAAATACACCCCGGGGATCACTTCTGCCTCTCTGCTGGACAGTGGCACAGGAAAATAACTTTCTTGGGTGGCTGGCTAGGCTTACGTAGGGCCCTTGGGCCGATAGCCTACCTATGAACCTAGATATATATATATATATATATATATATATATATATATATATACACACACACACATACACACACACACACACATATATATATATATATATATATATATATATATATATATATATATATATATATGTATATATATATATATATATATATATATATATATATATAATAAAACTTCCGAAGGCATCTGTGGAACAAAGTTAATAACTTTCCAAAACAATCAGAAATAATGCCGCAAGTAGAACCAGTAATTGAGCGTGCTTTCGTTCTTTAAGAACTTCTTCAGAATAAGTAAACTGTGCAATTTTCAGAGTGAAAATAGTGTAAGTAAACAATAGAAATAATCTAGTCCAATCACAACTCAACACCTTAAACCATGACGGAAGATTAATTATGAAAGTTTCATTACTCGTACATATGTATAAGGTGGGTGTACCTCAACAGGAAATCTGAGTAGCAAAAAGTCTGTCTGATCGAATATATATAAAATATTCAACAAATGGGTAATACTAGAGAATTAATAAGTAATTAAGAAATAAACAGCTCAAAACAATATATATAAAACTGCAGTCCTTAACTCATTCACTCCAGAGCAGCTCAGAAAATGCTAACTGCTTAATTCCACAGTAGGAACAACAGTGCAGCCTGAGCTCATTTTCAGAAAATCCATTTGTAATACCATACAGGAAAAACAAATGTTCATAACTCTAACCACAAGAGCTAGACTAAAAATGCAAATGCCAGAGTTGTTCAGCAGACACTTATCTTTCCAACAGTGTAAATGTTGATGGTGCGTATCAAACTCATTAATTTGGCAAGGAATGCTGATATTGTGCATATTTTTTACCTTTTTTAAAAAGCAAAGAACGATATCTTGGTTAATGTACCATGCAGACCCATTCAATTTGTAATTAATAGGTTCATAGGTTCATACTAGGCTATCTGCCCGAGGGCATTTACAAGCCTAGCCCATCGTTTTGTGGCTTACGCCACCCCTTTAGTATGGGGAACTATACCCATTATTTTGCTGTGCCTCTGTCGAGCAGTGACACTGAGGTAATCCCTGTGGTATATCTGCGATCTCCCATCCATTGGTCAAGATTTCTCTTGAACAAGGCCAGCGAGGTGCTCTGCCTCACATATACTGGAATTTTGTTCCACAGCATAGGGAGTCTCTGGGTGATGAATCTATCCCTCCAGCACGTCCTATTAATAGCTGTGTCGAGGTTTAAGTCTCCCGCCCTTGTGACTCTGATGGGTCTAGATTTTTTGAGGTGAAGCATATTCATCAAATCTGGGTTTGACATGGCCTTGTATGTTAGGCAAAGGTCACCTCTGAGCAAGCGGTAAGCGACTGAATAGAGCTGGAGTTCTTTCAGTCGGGCGGCATAGGACAGATTTTTGAGACCCTTTATCCTTTTGGTGAGGAACTTTTGTGGCCTCTCCAGCTGCTGCAAGTGTCGGGTCAGATACATTCCGAATGGGGCATTGTACTCAATCATTGGTCTGATGAGTGATGAGTAAAGGGAGACCATGACCTCCCTTGATCTAGATGAGAATCCCTTCATGATAAGGTGGGCAATGTAGAAGGTCTTCCTAACTACTTTAGCTACATGGGTGTCGAATGACAGACTACTATCAACCTGGGTCCCCAGGTCTCTGATGACTTTTTCTGTGCTCAGTGGATTGCCACCTATTTGGTAGCTAGGGGTAACCTTGTTTTTCCCTAAGGGTATGACTATGCATTTTTTGGCATTTAACTTTAGGCCATGGCTCTGGCACCAGTTATCCGTTTCTGTAAGACCCTTCTGAAGGATATCTGTGTCAGATGTGTTTTCTACTATGGCGCCCAGTTTGCAGTCATCTGCAAACTTTGTCAGCCATAACCCTCCTGCGTTTGCTTGTACTTGGAAACGTAGATGCCAAACAAGAGTGGGCCCAGGACTGAGCCCTGTGGGACACCACTTGTGACAGGCTTTGAGTCTGACATGGCGCCAGCAACTCTGACCCTGTGGGTTCTGTCACTCAGCCAGTTTGCAACCCATCTTGTGATGTATGGGTTAACATTTAAGCTGATGAGTTTTTCAATGATACCCGAGTGGGGTATTGTATCGAAGGCCTTTGCCAGATCGAGGTAGGCTGTATGGACTGCCTTTCCTCGTCAATGGCTTTGGTGACTGTTTCAAAAAGTCAACCAAGTTTAAAAGGCATGATCTGCCTTTGACAAAGCCAAACTGGGTTGGATCCAAAGTCTGCAAATTCCCTATGTCTTTATTTATGAGGTCCATTATGATCCTCTCCATGGCTTTGCAGATAAGGCTTGTCAAGCTAATGGGCGGTAATTTCCAGGGTCGGTGGAGGCACCGCCTTTGTGAAGTGGGACCACAGTTGCAGTCGCCACTCCTGGAGTGCGTATCCAGAGGTAAGACTTTGATTAAACAGCTGTCCTAGCTGTGGGTTTAATTCCTCATTGAGTTCGTGGAGCACACAGCCGGGGACACCATCTGGTCCCATGGATGCTGTCTTTTTTGCTTTGGAGAGAGCAGTTCTCACTTGGGCGTTGGAAATTTTTGGGGGGCTGCAATCATTTGGTATAGATATCTCTCCTTTTGAGGGGGAGAAGTTTGCACTGAACCTGTCAGCCAGTATGTTGGCAATGTCTGTAGGATCAGTAATCTTCACATCATTTTGAACTAGTTCTGAGCATATCTGGGAGTTTCCTCCTAGGTTTCTAACATAGCTAAAGAAGGCCTTATGATTGTCTTTTGAGTCTTTAGCTATTTTTCTCTCAAAATTTGCTTTGGATGATTTTATGAGAGCTCTTAGTTTTTACTTATAGTGATCAAGGGTGTCTTACCTTTTAAGGATTTTGCTCTATCTTGTAGTAGCTTCCTCCTTTTGTTGTAGAGTTTGTTTATGGCTGGGGTCCACCAGACTGGACGCTTGCCTTTGGTACAAAGAGTCTTTGTTTTGCTTGGGATTGCCTTATCCATGCAATCCTGCAGGTGCTGGTAGAAGGCATTTGCAAGTGATTCAGCGGCTTGAGTACTGTTTTCCGCCAGCTCGGGGGCCTTAAAGGAGATCACACTAGACTTCAGAAGTGTGAAGTCGGCTTTCGAGAAGTTCTTTACTGTGGTCTTTTTTATTTCAGGTGGGGGTGGGATGAGGACCTCCAGCGAGATTAGTTTGTGATCTGATCTCACCAGTGAGGGGTATACTTCCGGTGTTGAACATTGTGCTCCCATGTTCGTGATGATGAGATCAAGTATGTTATCTCCTCTTGTGGGGATGGTGACTAGTTGTTCCATGGCATTTGAGTTTATGAAATCCAGGAACTTTTGGGCTAGGGTGTTTGGGCTTGAGTAGTGTTCCCAGTCTATATTAGGGTAATTGAAGTCACCTAGTATGATGGTGTTTGGTGATACATTTATCCCCTCTAGTGTTTTCAGGAAGGCCATGTGGGGTTCCTGAGTTTGTGAGGGTGGCCTGTAACATGCTACAATTTGCAGAGCAGTCTTGCCTATGGTTAATTGCACCTGGATGGTCTCCGATGCATCGTGCGTTGCCACCAGTCTTGAGGTGTGGGTGTCCTTGATGAATATGGACACCCCCCCCCTCCTTTCTTGGTATTGTCCGGATTTTGGGGCCGGAACGCATGGTATGAGGTAAAACCTGATAGTGCTGGGGTGCTCTCAGGAGCCTTGAACCAGGTTTCTGTCACAGCACAGACATCGATGTTCTCCATACTGAGAAGGGCCTCGAGTGCGTGCATTTTGAGATTTAGACTTCTGGCATTGAGCAGCATTACCCTTAGTTTTTTCCTTTTTGTGTTCTAGGGTGGTAGGTTTAGAATTTGAGCCTTGCCTAAAAAGGCACTATGGGGTGGCAAGAGCCTTTGCCAATATCCGAATCCCAGGGTGACAGGTGCAAGCCGTCCCTTGAAGCAGCCTGGCTTGTCCAGCATGTCATCCCAGGCAGACAGACACTGGATCCCCTTTGAATGACACCAGAAGTTAAGCCAATTGTTAAAGCTGATCATCTTATCTCTGTATTGTGGCATCATTCTTGGTGAAGGTAGGATACTGCTCAAGGTCAGGGTCATACCTGCCTGGGCTACATAATCAGAGAGCTCCTCAATGTCTCTTTTCATGTAGTCCAAGGAGGTACGTCTCAGGTCGTTTGCACCAGCGTGGACAATGACTGAGTCATATTTGTACCTGCTGTTGAGAGACCTGAGTGCTTGCGTTATGTGGCGGATTCTAGCGCCCGACAGGCAGCTTACTGTGACCTTCTCCTTACTCAGTCTGGTGAGTGGGACGTCAGTGTGTCTGACTATGGAGTCACCAATGACTAGTGTGTCTGGCATTGTGTTTGGCCTTAAGGGCTGTGACTGTTTGACACTCTGACTGTGAGGTCTATGTGTTGCAGGTGTTGTGTTCTGAGGTGGTGATTGTTTGGGTGTCTGCTTTGGTGGCCTCTGCTGTTTTGGTAGATTTTTGATCAGAGCCTCCGAGTATGTCTTTGTGTGTTTATGTGTATGATTTGAGGTTGTGATGGTACTATGTGAGACTGGGTCTATAGTGTGTGTGGTAACCTTCTCCTCCTGACTGGTCTTGCCAGTCCTATGTTGAGAGAGCTCAGCCTCCAGTTTGGCCGTATAGTTGCATCTCTCACATGTATTTGTGTTTTGTGGGAGGAGGAGAGGGTTGTCTGTGTACATGAGGCAATTGTAACATTGCCTCAATATTCCCAGGTTCACCAGTTGAGCAGGAGAGGACACTAGCAACTGATCCTCGACATGCTAGAAGGACTAGACAAAAATACTTTGAAAGAGATTCCGGGGACGTGGGTGACCGAGAAATGGGGGTTTGGCTTTTGGGGTGCTATCTATAAGAGTGCCGTATCAAGGAAATAAGTGCTGTAGGACCAAATGCTAGGTTAAACAGATAGAGAATAGTCTACTTGGAGTCAAGTAGAGATGATCTTTTTAGTTAAAGGATACGCTGATTAGATCAGTAGTATAGTTTGAGGAAGGTAGTTTTAAGGAAAATTAGAAGAGTGGACTTTAGGTAGCCGAATAGTTTAAACCTGCTTAACCGGCGCTGCCCTAGTGTGCGACGACGGCAATTCAGCTAAATCGCGCTAACGCAGCGTATTCAGCTTTATAGCAGGGGCTGAAAAGAGCTAGGAATTGGCCCAAAACGACCAATGGGCTACTAGTTTCCGGCTGAAACCTTACCAAAACAGACAGAAAGGTTGCTCAGTGCTTCCCACTCCCACTGGTAAGCAAAGAAACTTCCCTCCTCCCAAGCAAGGCAATGAATCAGTAACAGGAACTAAAATACACAGTCCAGGGATCAGCAAATCTGAAACTGGACTACTCTACTTAAGCAAGGCGGGAAAACAAGAGAGATATATTTTTTTTTTTTTGTTTTTGTTTTTTTTTTCTTTAACGCAGACAGGGAAAAATACAGTCAGTAAATGCTTTAAATGCTAAAACTCGGCTAGCACTTTAGTGTGTAGCCTACAGAAACAATTAGCAACAATTACTATCTCTAAGTGCAGTAAACAATGTAGCAATGCAGAACTTCCCAAAAACAGGCGAAATGCAGTCGCTTATTCACAGAGGTAAAGCCACAAAAATACTTATAATCAGGTAGAAAGTCGCTCCTTTAGCTCTCTGCTGCTTGGAACACTCTGCAGGCCACCACGAGGATCTTGTGCTGAGTTGGTACAAGCTGGAAAAGCAGCGTATACCGCGTTTTATAGCAGGGGGCTGAAAAGAGCTAGGAATTGGCCCAAAACGACCAATGGGCTACTAGTTTCTGGCTGAAACCTTACCAAAACAGACAGAAAGGTTGCTCAGTGCTTCCCACTCCCACTGGTAAGCAAAGAAACTTCCCTCCTCCCAAGCAAGGCAATGAATCAGTAACAGGAACTAAAATACACAGTCCAGGGATCAGCAAATCTGAAACTGGACTACTCTACTTAAGCAAGGCGGGAAAACAAGAGATATATATATATATATTTTTTTTTGTTTTGTTTTTTTTTCTTTAACACAGACAGGGAAAAATACAGTCAGTAAATGCTTTAAATGCTAAAACTCGGCTAGCGCACTTTAGTGTGTAGCCTACAGAAACAATTAGCAACAATTACTATCTCTAAGTGCAGTAAACAATGTAGCAATGCAGAACTTCCCAAAAACAGGCGAAATGCAGTCGCTCGCTTATTCACAGAGGTAAAGCCACAAAAATACTTATAATCAGGTAGAAAGTCGCTCCTTTAGCTCTCTGCTGCTTGGAACACTCTGCAGGCCACCACGAGGATCTTGTGCTGAGTTGGTAATGTATTCATATCAATGTCAGCTTTAAAATGATACCTTAACCATTACTGTGGGATGCTCCGTTTTGGAGATATTAACAGGAATATGATTAATATAACATTTTTCATAATTGATAAAAAACAAAGAATAATATCACATCCCCTGTAACAGAGACTGCACATCAGTGTACAAGTGTAGCTCAATGTCAGCTTCAAAATGATCCATCATTTGTGTCATCACCATGCTCCCTTGCAAAGATATGGGCATAATAATGAGAAATATTGCAAATGTATAATTTTCATAATCCTACAAGACTAAACAAACTGTGATATCTGTACATGTGTACAGCATACAGGCACAGTTCTTTTACTATGTTGTAAGGAGTAACACTGTCTTCAAAATTAGGTACTGACAACACTGGCATGTTCCCTTGCAAAGTTATTTACCAAAATATGAAAAAAAAATCATAATTTCCATAACCTAAGTTCTAAACAAACTGGGTTATCTGTACGTGTACAGCATACAGACACAGCTCTTTTATCATGTTGTAAGTACTAATGCTGTCTTCAAAATGAGGTATTACTTGTCACATTGACATGTTCCCTTGCAAAGTTATTTACCAAAATATGAAAAAAAAACAAAAAAAAGGTTATGTACTTACCATAATGTTCCATGTTTGTAGTCCATTTTGCCTACATTCTTGCTGGATGGGTTCGGAGCCGAACCTTGGCTCAGACTCGGCTGATACTAAAGCTTGAGAGCTTTTGCTGGCTCAAGGCTATCCCATATCCCATGGTGCACCACGTCAATTCCCCACATCTTGTTTGCAAGAAAGTAACTAATTATATAATAGAGATTATTCTATCAATAAATATGTACATATAAACAAAGGAATTTATTTTATAATCCATAGCATATGGACAGATAACCATCACAAGGTCAGGCAGCAAAGGATAGTCCACCAGTTCCCCCAGGATACAGGAAGGAGGAAGGAGGGTGGGACGCAAGAATGTAGGCGAGATGGACTACAAACATGGAACGGTATGGTAAGTACATAACTTCTTTATGTTATGTAGTCCTATCTCGCAGTAATTCTTGCTGGATGGGACATCGTCACCAGCACCTTTTTCCTGGGTGGCTCAAGCAAAGAGACTCTTCAGCACAGTGAACCCAAAAGATGACCTGTCCCGGGAGGCCAAATCTAATTTGCAATGAGTGGCAAGAGTATGAGGTCTTGCCCATGTAGCTGCTGCACAAATGGTATCAATTGATAGCTTTGATTTGAAAGCATATGAAGCCGATACTGCTCTAGTTGAATGGCTACCTTACTTTAGCAGGTAGTTGTTTTCCAACATTTTTGTAAGCAAATGAGATGCAGTCCGAAATCCATTTGGACAGAGGTACTCTGGAAATGAGTAAACTTTTAGTTATGTACTCACCATAACTTTAGATGTTTGGGATCCATCTCGCCTACATTCTGTACTGATGGGCTTGGAGCCGATCCCTCGGCTCCGACTCTGCACGCTTATGCTATAGAGCGAGGCCTCTTATTGGCTGAGCTATCTTTATCCCAGGATGCACCACCACTAATCCCCCAGATCTTGTTTGTCCGCATTCATGCACACATGCACAACTGTTTATATAACATTGTTAGATGTTTCAAGATGAAACAACAGGATTCGGACCTTCTGATATCCTCTGATCTCCAAGGAAGGGGGAAGGAGGGTGGGTTATTAGAATGGCGAGATGGATCCCAAACATCTAAAGTTATGGTGAGTACATAACTAAAAGATGTTATGTGATCCTATCTCGCCTACATTCTGTACTGATGGGACAGCATCCCTAGCACCTAAATCCCGGGTGGCTCACTGGAAAACACTCCTGAGCACTGTGGAACCAAATGAAGCTCGTCCTCTAGATGCCACATCCAATTTGTAGTGGGAAATAAAAGTGTGCGGGGAAGACCATGTAGCCACAGCACAAATGTCACTAATGGCAAGTTTAGAATGAAAAGCTATCGAAGTAGCCATAGCCCTTGTAGAATGAGCTTTGACAGAGGTGGTAAGCTCTTTATTAGAATAAAAATAAGCTTGAGTAATACAGTCCCTGATCCATTTGGCAATAGTGACCTTTGTGACGGCTTTGCCCAATTTATTGTCTGCAAAGGATACAAACAACTGATCTGTTTTCCTTGTTTGTTTGGTCCTGTCTAAGTAAAAACATAACTGCCTGTGGACATCTAGTGTATGGAATATGAATTCCGCCTTGCTAGAGTATTTTGGAAAAAAGACTGGAAGTTCTAACGATTGTTGTAAGCAGAAACTAGAACAAACTTTAGGGACAAAGGAAGGATTTGGCCTGAGGGATACTCTGTCTTTGTGAATAACCAAGTACGGGGGTTTTACTGACAAAGCTTGAAGCTCTGAAACTCTTCTGGCAGAAGTGATTGCCACCAGAAAAGCTGTCTTCCATGATAGAAACTTTAGATCACATGTAGCCGCCGGTTCAAAGGGAAGGAAGTCAAGGCGTAACACTATATCGAGATCCCATGGAGGTGCAGGATGAGAAATCGGAGGTCTTAATAGAGCAGCACCTTTCAAGAAGGTCTTACACAATCTGTTGCTCATTAAAGGTGGGTCTACGGATTCGTGAAAATTGGAAATCGCTGCCAATTGTACCTTGATGGTAGAAACTGAAGAGCCTTGATTGAAGAGAGAAGTTAAAAATTTTAGTACTTCTGCCACGGAATAGAAATGGGGTCCAGGCCCGGAGTTGAGCCCAAATAGCAAATCTTTTCCATTTGCTAGAATACAGTTTCTTTGTAGCAGACTTATGGGCCGAAGATAATATGTGTACAACATCTGGATCCAATGTATGACTCCTGACTATAGTCGGAAGAGGAGGAGCCAAGCCGTCAATTTTAAGGTGTGTAGGGACTGGTGGAATAGTCCTGACTGATGAACCAGTAGGTCTGGGATCTGATCCAGGAACCATGGACCTTCCAGAGCATATTTCCGAAGATAGGGAAACCATACTTGACGAGGCCAGTAAGGAGCAATTAAGATCATTTTGCTCCCCAAGAAAGATGCCTTTTGAATCACTCTGGGAAGGAGAGGAACTGGAGGGAAGGCATAAAGCAAGCCGGTGGGCCAAGGATGGACTAATGCGTCCATGGGGCTCTTCCCTGGAGCCGGGGTAAGGGAGAAGAATTCTTTGCACTTCGCATTCAAAGGAGTTGCGAAGAGATCGCAACACGGAACTCCCCATTCGCTGAAAATCTGACTTGCAACTGTCATATTCAGAGACCATTCGTGAGGAGAGAGGATGGTTCTGCTCAATCTGTCGGCTATCACATTGGACTTGCCCGGTATGTGAGTAGCCACTAGGAAGCGTTTGGTCGAGACTGCCCATTCCCAAACTCTCATGGCTTCTCTGCAAAGAGGATAGGATCTGGTCCCTCCCTGTTTGTACAGGTACCAGACAACTGACATGTTGTCTGAGTGAACAGCAATTACGCCCTGAGGGAGATAATCGTGAAGGGCTTGAAGGGACAGGAGTACTGCCCTCATTTCTAGGATGTTGATATGAAGAAGAGTCTCTTCCGGGTGCCATTTGCCTTGGACTGACCTGCCCAGGGAATGCCCCCCCCACCCCATCTGGGAGGCGTCCGTGGTCAAAGTGGCCACCGGAGGAGGTAGAACAAAGGGTCGTCCCTGATCCAAATTGGAGGGCACTAGCCACCAGCGAAGGTCCCGTTTGCAAGATTCCGTGATCCATATGAGGTGACAGAGGGAGTTCCTGAAAGGACCACTGAGCTGATAGAAGCCACTGGAGGATTCTCATGTGCAACCTTGCCAAGGAGACTAGAAGAACCGTGGCAGACATGGATCCCAATAGCTGCAGGACCATCCTGGCTGGAGCTTTGGACCTGGGAAGTAAGGCTCGAACTTGAGTCTGTATGGTTTGTATTCTGTCTGTAGGTAGATAGACCCGCATTCGGTTTGAGTCTATCTCTACCCCTATGAATCTTATTCGTTGAGATGGCAGCAACACAGACCTTGGCCAATTGAAGGTGATTCCAAGGGAACTGCCCAGTGATATAGTGGCTTGAAGGCTCTGCAGTAGTAGATGCCTGGAGGTGGCAGTTAGGAGCCAGTCGTCTAGATACGGAAACACCTGGAATCCTAGACTTCTCAGGTGAGCAGTCACGACTGCCAAACACTTGGTGAACACCCTGGGGGCTGTGGTGAGACCAAAGGGCAGTGCACGGAACTGAAAATGACTGCCTCCTAGGCTGAAGCGCAGATGTCTCCTGGATGCTTGATGTACCATGATATGGTAATAAGCGTCCTTGAGATCTATGGAGCACATCCAAACACCCTTCTCCAGCAATGGGAGAATGGTTTGTAGGGTGACCATTCGGAACTTGGACTTTCTGACTGAACGGTTTAGGATGCTGAGGTCCAAAATGGGCCTCAAGTCCCCGGTCTTTTGTGGCACCAAAATGAATCTTGAGTAAGTCCCTAATCCGATCTGGTCTGCAGGGACCGGTTGGATGACTCCTTTTTGCAGCAGCTTTAAAACTTCTGAGGCTGCAGTATCCCGCTGACTGGGTGGCGGGTCCGGGATTTTTTTGGACTGAGGGGGGGGGATGAGAGAATGGGATGGAGTAGCCTCCGGCGATAATTCGAAGCACCCATCGGTCCTGAGTGATACCTTCCCAGGCTTTTAGGTGCTTCGAGAAACGACCCCCGACTGGCTCCGGAGCTGCACAGCTGGGCAATCCCTCAGGGACTGTGAAAGGTTGAAGAGCCACGAAAGGACTCGCGGTCTCCAGTGTTGCGAGGGCCTCTGCCGCCTCTGGGACGGCGTCTTCCGGAAGAATTTCCCCCTCCCCTGCCTCTGGAAGGGGGATCCTCCTGCTGAGAGGAGTAAGGCTTCTGAGATCTATGGAACTACATCTTCCCTCCTCTTTTAGCCTTGGGATAAGGCCGAAAGGGAGTGGAAAATCGTGCCCCTACGGCAGTCAGAGTCTTACCCTCCTGTTCACAGCGGGTCAGTGTGTCCTTTACCTTGGGTCCAAACAGGGAGGACCCATCAAAGGGGGCGTCGGCAAAGGAAGACTTAAAGGCCTCCGCGAAATGACACAGGCGGAGCCGAGCTTGTCTCCGTAGAGCAATGCCTGTACTGCCGCTCTACTCGCCTTCGGCCGCATAAGAAATGAGCCTCATGGACGAGTTTGAGATGGACGACATTGTAGCCAGCTGAGAGCCAACCATCTGGGCCAGCTCCTCAGGCAGGTTACCCAAGAGGGTATCAGATAGTTCCTTAATCAGATCCCTCTGAAATCTGGTAAAGTGCGTAAGGTAGTTCAAGGACCTCAAAGTAAAGGCCGCTGAACTCAGGGTGCGCTTCCCGTACCGATCCATGCTCCTAGACTCCTTATTAGGAGGATGGACGGACGTCAAAGCCTCTGCTACATCTTGCTGGGTAGCAGATGCCACCACCAAAGCATCTACAGCCACACCTTTAGTCAGAAACTCTTTTTCAGGGGGTGCAGAGAGGAACTTATTCGGACGAGCAGGCACCGGTTCCACAGAGTCTGGGTGTTCCCACGCCCTTCGACAGATCAAATCCAAGAGCTCATCGAAGGGCAGAGACACCCAGGAGGCGGAGGGCTGAGCCCCGAAAGCCTTCAGGAACACCGACTCATCAGCAGAGGGAGGTTTGGACTGCCAGCCACCTCGTTGTTTTAGGGCTTCCAGGATGTCTGCAAAGGAGACATCATCCGAGGACGACTTAGGGGACCCCTCTGCATCATCGAGATCAGTGTCTGATGTAAGAGACTCGTCAGGGGAGTCAACGTGCTTCCTCTTCCTGGGGGGTTCTTCCGAAGAGGCTTCAGAAGGACCTCCAGGAGGGGGAGAAACCCCAGTGGGGGTAACCTGAGGCTCCGGGGCTCCGCTGTCTAAGGACAGGGGGACTGCCAAAGACCCAGTCTCGGTATGCAGGGAACGAGCTGGGGAAACCGTGGAGGTAGCCAAGGAAGATTTGGCTAACGCACTCCTCATAGCCCTGAAGGCGGGACCACCAGAATCCTGGGGGGGGTCCCACCTCCGTGGCCACGACAGTGGACGGCACTCCCGCCGCCGATGCACCAAGAGGGAGACTTGGGACCGAAAGCATCAGTCCCGAAGCCTCCCCCCCAGGGCCGAAGGAAGAAGTCCATGTACTGAACTCCGACCCAAGAGCCGGAGTTGGAGCAAGGGTTGGGCCCGACCCTAAAACCTCCACCGGTTCCACCAGCACCGGCTCCAACGGTGCCGAAGCTGTTGGAGGAGGAACCATAGTAGGGAAGTGGACCATCGGCTCCGTAGCCGAATGGGCTGGAGCCGAAACTAGCTTTTGGAACACCGGAGACTGGAAGAGTCTAAGGAGCACCCTGTAGATGTCCGAATCAGACATCTTGGATGATCTAGAGGATACCGATCGGGCCCGAACCGATTTCTCCATCGGCTCCGAAGGACTCGGGGACCGGCTCCAAATGGACTCTACCACTATCGGCTCCGAGGGAGATCTTAAGGCAATTTCCTTCGGTGCCGATAAGGACTTCGGCTCCGAGGGGGAAGAGTCTGAGCCGGTAACCCTTATCGGCTCCAATATCAGTGGAGCCGATGAAGGTGACCCGCCTCTCGATGCCCCAGTCCTCGGCTCCGAAACCAGAGGGGCCGAGGCTGGAGGCATCGAGGCAGACCATTCCGCCCTCGGCTCCGAAGTCCGTGGAGCCGATGGAGAATTCTGCTTAGATTTTTTAGCAGTCGGTTCCGACTGACTGGTCAGAGCCGACGCTTTCTTCTTTTTTGAGGGAGAAGGAGAGGAAGATAAAGCCTCCTCGAAGGATGGCTTAATTAACCCCTTCAGGATTAATTTGTTTTTCCTCTCCTGGAGGACTCTAGATGAAAAGGCGTGACACACGCTACACGATTCTTGTAGGTGCTTGGCGCCTAAGCAATAAACGCACGAGGAGTGGTTGTCCGTTATGGACATCTTAAAACCACACCTCGTGCATTTTTTAAACCCGGAGGGTTTGTGTTCTTTTGACTTGGCCAAAATAGCCCAAACACAGTTGTCTGCAGCAAAAAGAAAAGTTTGTCACAGTATGAATATATATCTTTTTTTTTTTTTTTTTTTTTAAATCTGCACAAGTACAGTACAATGAAAATTTATACAGAAGAGAGAGAGATAGAGTCAAGACCCTCTAACTTAAACGGGTACTTGACCCACAAACGAAAAACCAAGAAAGTAAAGCAACAGGGGAAGGCCCCTCTAACTAAAACGGGAAACCTTCCCTTTGCGAAAACACACAATTTCTCAACAGAAATCTCAAATACACACTCAAAACACAAGAATAGCTGTTAAAACAGCTTTTGGGTTGAAATTCAGCAAATTTCTGACAGGAAAAGCCTAAAAAAATTAGTACTTAGCCCAGCCAAGTTGAGACCACGTCTATGCTTGTAAGCGGCAAACGAGATCTGGGGGATTAGTGGTGGTGCATCCTGGGATAAAGATAGCTCAGCCAATAAGAGGCCTCGCTCTATAGCATAAGCGTGCCGAGTCGGAGCAGAGGGATTGGCTCCGAGCCCATCAGTACAGAATGTAGGCGAGATAGGATCACATAACATCCTTTGTTTTTCTCTGAGAAGGAAACAAATAACTGATCCGATGCCTGGAAATCTTTAGTCCTGTGCAGGCAAAATCGGACATCTAATTGATGCAGTCTGTTTTCTGATTTGTTACCATAATTGGGGAAGAATACTGGTAATTCAATAGTTGTGTTTAGATTATTTTCTGAGCATACCTTGGGAAGGAAAGAAGGATTAGTTCTTAGGGAAATTCTGTCCTTATGAAAAACAATATATGGAGGTCAAATGGTCAGAGCTTGCAATTCTGAAACCCTCCTAGCAGATGTTATAGCTACTAAGAACAATGTCTTCCCAAGACAATTTCAAGTCAGATGAAGAAGCCGGTTCGAATGGTGGAGAGATCAATGAGGTAAGAACTAAATTCAAGTCCCAGGGGTCCGGAGGTTGCCTGACTGGAGGTCTGAGAAGGAGAACTCCTTTCAAAAATGTTTTACATAAAGAGTGGGACATAATAGGGTTTCCCATGTTCCCAAAATGATAATTTGAGATGGCAGCCAACTGAACTCTAATGGTAGCAGCTGCAGCTCCTTCTTGAAAAACAGATGTGATGAAGGACAGAATAGACTCTATGGGGGATCAGTAGAGATCTATGCCTTGCTTTTCCACCTAAATGGAAAACCTTTTCCATTTGGAGTATAATTTTATGGTGGAAGGTTTGAGGGAAGAAATGAGGATGTCTTTTACAGTAGGAGAAAGGGATAAACACCTGGCTATTCGTGGAACTGGAGCAGCCATGCTGTCAATTTTAGGGTCTGGATGGTAGGATGGAACTGTCCTGATTGGTGATTCAGGAGGTCGGGAAATGGTTCCAGAAGCCATGGTTCCTCCAAGAGGCAAGGCCACAGAAAGGGGAACCAAATTTGGCGAGGCCAGTAAGGAGCAATGAGGATCAGGGTACTCAGTTTTGCTTTCCGAATCACTTTGGGTATGAGGGGAAACGGTGGAAGCGCGTAAAGAAGTCTGGAAGGCCAATTGTGGACCAGAGCATCCCTGGGTGACATCCCTGGATGGGGAATGAGGGCAAAGTAGTTGCTGCATTTTGCGTTCATGTGCATGGTGAATAGATTGCAGCAAGGCTGGCCTCATCTTTGGAAAATCTGTTCTGCAACTCATGTCTTCAGGAACCACTCATGAGGCATCAGAATTGCTCGTCTCAGTTTGTTTGCTATTACACTGGACTTACCCGGAATGTACATTGCTACCAGAGAACGCTGAGAGTCCATCACCCATTTCCATACTCTTTGGGCCTCTCGACAAAGTGGGTAAGACTTGGTTCCCCCTTGCTTGTTTATGTACCACACTACCGACATGTTGTCTGATTGAATTGCAATTGTTCCGGTAGGAAGAGAGCTTTCAAGTGCTTGCAACGCACATAGCACTGCTCTCATCTCCAAAACATTTATGTGCAAGTGGTTATCATGATCCTGCCAGATACCTTGGACTGCCATTCCCAAATAATGCCCCCCCCCCTATCTGGGAAGCGTCCATGGTCAAGACTGCATTTTGATGAGAAAGACAAAAGGGACGACCTAGATAAAGCTGGTCTGTATGTAACCACCATGTTAGATCCTTCTTGCAGGAATTTGTAATGATTATTTGGTGGGACAAGGGTAGATTCTGCATTGACCACTGGGCAAATAGTAGCAACTGAAGCACTCATGTGTAGACAGGCTAGGGGAACTAAAAGAAAGGTGGACGCCATAGTACCTATAACTTGAAGAACTATTCTGGCTTGTACTTTGTCTTTGATCAGCAGAAGTATGACTTGGTTGTGCAATGATTCTATCCTTTCTGGAGTCAGCTTTGCTGTCATGGTGGTTGAGTCTAGATCCGAGCCCAAGAAGACAATACGTTGCGATGGAGATAAAGTGGATTTTTTTAGATTTAGTGTAATTTTTAACCTGGTGCGCAAGGATAGACACTCGTCCCTGGCTCGGATTAGTTGATGCTTGGTGGTTACAGTGAGGAGCCAGTCGTCTAAGTTTGGAAACACCTGGAATCCCTGACATCTCAGGTGAACCATGAACACTCTGGGGGCTGTAGTGAGGCCAAAGGGCAGTGTTCAAAATTGGAAATGACTGGCTCCCAGCTGAAGCATAGGTGTCTTCTGGAGCGCCTGTCCATTTTGTTATGGTAGTACGTCTGCTGGAGATCTATGGAGCACATCCAACTGTCTTTTCCAATAAATGGAAGAATTGAATGCAGAGTGATGATTCGGAGCTTTGATTTTTTTTTTTTTTTACAGACTTGTTTAGCTTGCTGAAATCTAGAATTTATCTCCAGTCCCCGTTTTTTTTTGGAACTAAAAAGAATCGTAAGTTCCGGATTCTATTTGCTCTGTGGGGACATCTTGGATGACTCTTTTTTGAAGAAACGAGATGACCTCTAACGTTGCACGGTCTATTTGATTGGGTGGTACATCTGGTAAAGACCTATTTGTGGGGGGATCAGAAACAAAAGGAATAAGGTAACCTCTGGAAATTATATTTTGTACCCATCAATCTTGAGAAATTTGTAGCCAGGCGATTAGGTACAGCGAGAGATGACCCCCCAACTGCCTCCAGAGATGGACAGTCGAGCAACCCCTCAGGGGTGATGAAAGTGTCGATCAGAGAAAGCATCTGTATTCACCCTGGTGTTGTGGACCCCCTCTGCCGCGAACGCCACACCTTCCATTATAATCTCCACCTCTGCCTCTAGGGGAGGGTTGACCCTGTGCTTGAGGGAAACCTTTTTGGGATTTATGGAACCACATTTTACCTCCTGTCTGACCCTTGGGATATAGTATGGAAGGAAGGGAGAAACGGACTCAGACAGCAGATAAGGTTTTCTCTTCCTGCTCGCACCTGGTCAAAGTCTCTTTTACCCGAGGTCCAAAAAGAGTTGAACCATCAAAGGGGACACTGCTACAGGAAAACTTGAAGGATTCTGTAAAATTGCATAGACACATCCAGGAATGTCTCCTAAGAGAGATGCCTGCTGCGGCCGCCCTGGTTGCTCCAAAAGCTGCATAAGAAGTCAGCCTCATGGAGGAGTTAGCAATAGAGGTAAGGGTGGAGAGCTGCAAAGATACCTTGTCAGAAGATCCCAAAGCTACTGAACCCTAAAGGTTATCTCCCAACTCCTTTACGAGATCCCTTTGAAGCCTAGTAAAATGGAACAAGTAATTCAGCGATCGGAAGGTAAAGGCCGCTGAAGAAACATTACACTTTCCATACCTATCCATCATCCAGACTCTATTAGGAGAATGGATATTTGAGGATGTCTCATAACTCCTCCTTAGTGGCTGCTGCTACCACCATAGCATCCACAAGTACTCCCTTAGTTAGAAAGGTTTTGTCTTCTGCAGAGTGATAAACTTATTAGGCATCCTCGGGAGAGGCTCCACTGTGTCCGGAGAGGTCGAAACATAGAGATATGACCCCTAACAGCTGGTCTTATGGCGGAGTCACCCCAGAAATGGAAGGTCAAAAGCCTCAAGGTACACTGATTCATCCTCAGTAGGGGTACAGGTCTTCCAATCACCCAGCTAAGGATTTCTAGGATGTCCGCAAAAGAGACTCATCCAAATCAGTGTTAGAAGTGACAGACACGGGTGAGTCAATATGCTTCCTCTTGCAGACTCTCATCCTGTGGGACTTCACCAGTGGGATAATCTGGGGAGGTTTTCAAAAGAAGGGACACCTCCTAAAA